>NW_027422823.1:35000-104100 GCF_048934315.1 Petromyzon marinus
ACACACACACACACTCATATACACACTCACATACACACTCACATACACACTCATATACATACACACATACACTCATACACACTCATATACACACTCATATACACACTCATATACACACTCACATACACACTCATATACACACTCACATACACTCATACACACTCATATACACACTCATATACACACTCATATACACACTCATATACACTCATATACACACTCATATACACACTCATATACACACTCATATACACACTCATATACACACTCACATACACTCATACACACTCATATACACACTCATATACACACTCATATACACACATACACACTCATATACACTCATATACACACTCATATACACACATACACACTCATATACACTCATATACACACTCACATACACACTCACATACACACTCATATACACAAATACACACTCATATACACACTCATATACATACACACATACACTCATACACCCTCATATACACACTCATATACACACTCATATACACACTCATATACACACTCATATACACACTCACATACACACTCACATACACACTCATATACACACTCACATACACACTCATATACACACTCATATACACTCATACACACTCATACACACTCATATACACACTCACATACACACTCATATACACACTCACATACACTCATACACACTCATATACACACTCATATACACACTCATACACACTCATACACACTCATATACACACTCATATACACACTCATATACACTCATATACACACTCATATACACACTCATATACACACTCATATACACACTCATATACACACTCATATACACACTCATATACACACTCATATACACACTCACATACACACACATATAACACTCATATACACTCATACACACTCATATACACACTCATATACACACTCATATACACTCATATACACACTCATATACACACTCATATACACACTCATATACACACTCATATACACACTCACATACACACTCACATACACACTCATATACACACACACACACACTCATATACACACTCACATACACACTCACATACACACTCATATACATACACACATACACTCATACACACTCATATACACACTCATATACACACTCATATACACACTCACATACACACTCATATACACACTCACATACACTCATACACACTCATATACACACTCATATACACACTCATATACACACTCATATACACTCATATACACACTCATATACACACTCATATACACACTCATATACACACTCATATACACACTCACATACACACATACACTCATATACACACTCATATACACACTCATATACACACATACACACTCATATACACTCATATACACACTCATATACACACATACACACTCATATACACTCATATACCACTCACATACACACTCACATACACACTCATATACACAAATACACACTCATATACACACTCATATACATACACACATACACTCATACACCCTCATATACACACTCATATACACACTCATATACACACTCATATACACACTCACATACACACTCACATACACACTCATATACACACTCACATACACACTCACATACACACTCATATACACACTCACATACACACTCATATACACACTCACATACACACTCACATACACACTCATATACATGCTCACATACACCTCACATACACACTCATATACACACTCATATACACACTCACATACACACTCATATACACACTCACATACACACTCATATACACACATACACACTCATATACACACTCATATATACACTCACATACACACTCACATACACACTCACATACACACTCACATACACACACACATACACACTCACATTCACACTCATATACACACTCACATACACACTATCACATACACACTCACATACACACTCACATACACACTCATATACACACTCATATACACACTCATATACACACTCATATACACACTCACATACACACTCATATACACACTCACATACACTCATACACACTCATATGCACACTCATATACACACTCACATACACACTCATATACACACTCATATACACTCATACACACTCATATACACACTCATATACACACTCATATACACACTCATATACACACTCACATACACACTCATATAACACTCATATACACTCATACACACTCATATACACACTCATATACACACTCATATACACACTCACATACACACTCACATACACACTCATATACACACACACACACACTCATATACACACTCACATACACACTCACATACACACTCATATACATACTCACATTCACACTCACATACACACTCACATACACACTCATATACACACTCATATACACACTCACATACACACTCACATACACACACACATACACACTCATATATACACACTCACATACACACTCATATACACACTCATATACACACTCATATACACACTCACATTCACACTCATATACACACTCATACATGCTCACATACACACTCATATACACACTCACATACACACTCATATACACACTCACATACACACTCACATACACACTCACATACACACACACATACACACTCATATACACACTCATATACACACTCACATACACACTCACATACACTCATATACACACTCATATACACACTCATATACACACTCACACACTCATATACACTCATACACACTCATATACACACTCATATACACACTCACATACACACTCACATACACACTCACATACACACTCATATACACACTCATATACACACTCACATACACATTCACACTCATATACACACATACACACTCACATACACACTCACATACACACTCATATACACACTCATATACACACTCACATACACACTCATATACACACTCACATTCACACTCACATACACACTCATATACACACTCATATACACACTCACATACACACATATACACATTCATATACACACTCATATACACACTCACATACACACTCGTATACACACTCACATCACACACCACATACACACTCATATACACACTCACATACACACTCATATACACACTCATATACACACTCACATACACACTCACATACACACACACATACACACTCATATACACATACACACATACACACACATACACACTCATATACACACTCATATACACTCACATACACACTCATATACACACTCATATACACACTCACATACACACTCACATACACACTCACATTCACACTCACATACACACTCACATACACACTCATATACTTCATACACACATACACACACATACACACTCATATACACACTCATATACATACTCATATACACACTCATATACACACTCACATACACACTCATATACACACTCATATACATACTCACATACACACATATACACACTCACATACACACTCGTATACACACTCATATACACACTCACATACACACTCACATACACACTCACATACACACTCATATACACTCTCATATACACACTCACATACACCATACACACTCATATACACACTCATATACACACTCAATACACACTCACATACACACTCACATACACACACACATACACACTCATATACACACTCACATACACACTCATATACACACTCATATACACACTCATATACACACTCACATTCACACTCATATACACACTCATATACATGCTCACATACACACTCATATACACACTCACATACACACTCATATACACACTCACATACACACTCACATACACACTCACATACACACACACATACACACTCATATACACACTCATATACACACTCACATACACACTCACATACACTCATATACACACTCATATACACACTCATATACACACTCACACACTCATATACACTCATACACACTCATATACACACTCATATACACACTCACATACACACTCACATACACACTCACATACACACTCATATACACACTCATATACACACTCACATACACATTCACACTCATATACACACATACACACTCACATACACACTCACATACACACTCATATACACACTCATATACACACTCACATACACACTCATATACACACTCACATTCACACTCACATACACACTCATATACACACTCATATACACACTCACATACACACATATACACATTCATATACACACTCATATACACACTCACATACACACTCGTATACACACTCACATTCACACTCACATACACACTCATATACACACTCACATACACACTCATATACACACTCATATACACACTCACATACACACTCACATACACACTCACATACACACACACATACACACTCATATACACATACACACATACACACACATACACACTCATATACACACTCATACACACTCATATACACACTCATATACACACTCACATACACACTCACATACACACTCACATTCACACTCACATACACACTCACATACACACTCATATACTTCATACACACATACACACACATACACACTCATATACACACTCATATACATACTCATATACACACTCATATACACACTCACATACACACTCATATACACACTCATATACATACTCACATACACACATATACACACTCACATACACACTCGTATACACACTCATATACACACTCACATACACACTCACATACACACTCACATACACACTCATATACACTCTCATATACACACTCACATACACTCATACACACTCATATACACACTCATATACACACATACACACTCATATACACACTCACATACACACTCACACACACACTCACATACACACTCACATACACACTCATATACACTCATATACACACTCATATACACACTCATATACACTCATATAGACACTCATATACACTCATATACACACTCATATACACTCATACACCTCATATACACTCATATACACACTCATATACACACTCATATACACACTCACATACACACTCATATACACACTCACACACTCATATACACTCATATACACTCATATACACACTCATATACACACATACACACTCATATACACACTCATATACACACTCATATACACACTCACATACACTCATACACACTCATATACACACTCATATACACACTCATATACACACATACACACTCACATACACACTCACATACACTCATACACACTCACATACACTCATACACACTCATATACACACTCATATACACACTCATATACATACTCATATACACACTCACATTCACACTCATATACACACTCACATACACACTCATATACATACTCACATACACACTCACATTCACACTCACATACACACTCATATACACACTCATATACACACTCACATACACACTCACATACACACTCACATACACACTCACATACACGCTCACATACACACTCATATACACACTCACATACACACTCATATACACACTCACATACACACTCACATACACACTCATATGCACACTCATATACACACTCATATACACACTCACATTCACACTCACATACACACTCATATACTTCATACACACATACACACACATACACACTCATATACACACTCATATACACACTCATATACACACTCACAGACACACTCATATACACACTCATATACACACTCATACACACTCATATACACACTCACATTCACTCTCATATACACACTCACATACACACTCACATACACACTCACATACACACTCATATACACACTCACATACACACTCACATACACACTCATATACACACTCACATACACACTCATATACACACTCATATACACACTCATATACACACTCACATACACATTCACACTCATATACACACATACACACTCACATACACACACACATACACACTCATATACACACTCATATACACACTCACATACACACTCATATACACACTCACAAACACACTCATATACACACTCACATACACACTCACATACACACACACATACACACTCACATACACACTCACATACACACTCATATACATGCTCACATACACACTCATATACACACTCATATACACACTCATATACACACTCACATACACACTCACATACACATTCACATACACACTCACATACACACTCACATACACACTCACATACACACTCACATACACTCATATACACACTCATATACACACTCACATACACACACTCATACAACACTCATATACACACTCACATACACACTCACATACACACTCACATACACTCATATACACACTCACATACACACTCACATACACACTCATATACACACTCATATACACACTCACATACACACTCACATACACACTCACATACACTCATATACACACTCATATACACACTCACATACACACTCACATACACACTCACATACACTCATATACACACTCATATACACACTCATATACACACTCACACACTCATATACACTCATACACACTCATATACACACTCATATACACACTCACATACACACTCACATACACACTCACATACACACTCACATACACACTCATATACACACTCACATACACATTCACACTCATATACACACATACACACTCACATACACACTCACATACACACTCATATACACACTCATATACACACTCACATACACACTCATATACACACTCACATACACACTCACATACACACTCACATACACACTCACATACACACTCACATACACACTCATATACACACTCACATACACACTCACATTCACACTCACATCACAATATACACACTCATATACACACTCATATACACACTCACATACACACTCATATACACACTCACATACACACTCATATACACACTCACATACACACTCACATACACACTCATATACACACTCATATACACACTCACATACACACTCACATACACACACACATACACACTCATATACACATACACACATACACACACATACACACTCATATACACACTCATATACACACTCACATACACACTCATATACACACTCATATACACACTCATATACACACTCACATACACACTCACATACACACTCACATTCACACTCACATACACACTCACATACACACTCATATACTTCATACACACATACACACACATACACACTCATATACACACTCATATACATACTCATATACACACTCATATACACACTCACATACACACTCATATACACACTCATATACATACTCACATACACACATATACACACTCACATACACACTCGTATACACACTCATATACACACTCACATACACACTCACATACACACTCACATACACACTCATATACACACTCATATACAACTCACATACACACACATTCACACTCATATACACTCTCATATACACACTCACATACACTCATACACACTCATATACACACTCATATACACACTCATATACACACATACACACTCATATACACACTCACATACACACTCACCTCACATACACACTCACATACACACTCATATACACTCATATACACACTCATATACACACTCATATACACTCATATAGACACTCATATACACTCATATACACACTCATATACACTCATACACCTCATATACACTCATATACACACTCATATACACACTCATATACACACTCACATACACACTCATATACACACTCACACACTCATATACACTCACATACACTCATATACACTCATATACACACTCATATACACACATACACACTCATATACACACTCATATACACACTCATATACACACTCACATACACTCATACACACTCATATACACACTCATATACACACTCATATACACACTCATATACACACTCATATACACACTCACATACACTCATACACACTCACATACACTCATACACACTCATATACACACTCATATACACACTCATATACATACTCATATACACACTCACATTCACACTCATATACACACTCACATACACACTCATATACATACTCACATACACACTCACATTCACACTCACATACACACTCACATACACGCTCACATACACGCTCACATACACACTCATATACACACTCACATACACACTCACATACACACTCACATACACACTCACATACACGCTCACATACACACTCATATACACACTCACATACACACTCATATACACACTCACATACACACTCACATACACACTCATATGCACACTCATATACACACTCATATACACACTCACATTCACACTCACATACACACTCATATACTTCATACACACATACACACACATACACACTCATATACACACTCATATACACACTCATATACACACTCACATACACACTCACATACACACTCATATACACACTCATATACACACTCATACACACTCATATACACACTCACATACACACTCACATTCACTCTCATATACACACTCACATACACACTCACATACACACTCACATACACACTCATATACACACTCACATACACACTCACATACACACTCATATACACACTCACATACACACTCATATACACACTCATATACACACTCACATACACACTCATATACACACTCATATACACATACATACACACTCATATACACACTCACATACACACTCACATACACACACATACACACTCACATACACACTCACATACACACTCATATACACACTCACATACACACTCATATACACACATATACACACTCACATACACACTCAACATACACACTCACATACACACTCATATACACATACATACACACTCATATACACACTCACATACACGCTCACATACACACTCACATACACGCTCACATACACACTCATATACACACTCATATACACACTCACATACACACTCATATACACACTCACATACACACTCACATACACACACACATACACACTCACATACACACTCACATACACACTCACATACACACTCACATACACACTCACATACACACTCACATACACACTCACATACACACTCATATACACACTCACATACACACACACATACACACTCACATACACACTCACATACACACTCACATACACACTCACATTCACACTCACATACACACACACATACACACTCACATACACACTCACATACACACTCATATACACACTCATATACATACTCATATACACACTCATATACACACTCACATACACATACACACTCACATACACACTCACATACACACTCATATACACACTCACATTCACACTCACATACACACTCACATACACACTCATATACACACTCACGTACACACTCATATACACACTCACATATACACTCACATACACACTCATATACACACTCATATACACACTCATATACACACTCACATACACACTCACATACACACTCACATACACACTCATATACACACATACACACTCATATACACACTCACATACACACTCACATACACACTCATATACACACATACACACTCACATTCACACTCACATTCACACTCACATACACACACACATACACACTCACATACACACTCACATACACACTCATATACACACTCACATACACACTCATATACACTCATACACCTCATATACACTCATATACACACTCATATACACACTCACATACACACTCATATACACACTCATATACACACTCATATACACACTCACATACACACTCACATTCACACTCACATACACACTCACATACACACTCACATACACACTCACATTCACACTCACATACACACTCATATACACACTCATATACATACTCATATACACACTCACATACACACTCACATACACACTCACATACACATACACACTCATATACACACTCACATACACACTCATATACACACTCATATACATACTCATATACACACTCACATACACACTCACATACACACTCACATACACATACACACTCATATACACACTCATGTACACATACACACTCACATTCACACTCATATACACACTCATATACACACTCACATACACACTCACATTCACACTCACATACACACTCATATACACACTCACATACACACTCACATACACACACATACACACTCATATACACACTCACATACACACTCACATTCACACTCACATACACACTCATATACACACTCACGTACACACTCACATACACACTCACATACACACTCATATACACACTCACATACACACTCACATACACACTCATATACACACTCACATACACACTCATATACACACTCACATACACACTCACATACACACTCTCATACACACTCACATACACACTCACATTCACACTCACATACACACTCATATACACACTCACATACACACTCACATACACACTCACATACACACTCATAATACACACTCACATACACACTCACATACACACTCACATTCACACTCACATACACACTCATACACACTCATATACATGCTCACATACACACTCACATACACACTCATATACACACTCATATACACACTCACATACACACTCATATACACACTCACATACACACTCATATACACACATACACACTCATATACACACTCATATATACACTCACATACACACTCACATACACACTCACATACACACTCACATACACACACACATACACACTCACATTCACACTCACATTCACACTCATATACACACTCACATACACACTCACATACACACTCACATACACACTCACATACACACTCATATACACTCATATACACACTCACATACACACTCACATTCACACTCACATACACACTCATATACACACTCACGTACACACTCACATACACACTCACATACACACTCATATACACACTCACATACACACTCACATACACACTCATATACACACTCACATACACACTCATATACACACTCACATACACACTCACATACACACTCTCATACACACTCACATACACACTCACATTCACACTCACATACACACTCATATACACACTCACATACACACTCACATACACACTCACATACACACTCATATACACACTCACATACACACTCACATACACACTCACATTCACACTCACATACACACTCATACACACTCATATACATGCTCACATACACACTCACATACACACTCATATACACACTCATATACACACTCACATACACACTCACATACACACTCACATTCACACTCACATACACACTCATATACACACTCACATACACACTCATATACACACTCACATACACACTCATATACACACATACACACTCATATACACACTCATATATACACTCACATACACACTCACATACACACTCACATACACACTCACATACACACACACATACACACTCACATTCACACTCACATTCACACTCATATACACACTCACATACACACTCACATACACACTCACATACACACTCACATACACACTCATATACACACTCATATACACACTCATATACACACTCATATACACACTCACATACACACTCATATACACACTCACATACACTCATACACACTCATATGCACACTCATATACACACTCACATACACACTCATATACACACTCATATACACTCATACACACTCATATACACACTCATATACACACTCATATACACACTCATATACACACTCACATACACACTCATATAACACTCATATACACTCATACACACTCATATACACACTCATATACACACTCATATACACACATACACACTCATATACACACTCATATACACACTCATATACACACTCATATACACACTCACATACACACTCACATACACACTCATATACACACACACACACACTCATATACACACTCACATACACACTCACATACACACTCATATACATACACACATACACTCATACACACTCATATACACACTCATATACACACTCATATACACACTCACATACACACTCATATACACACTCACATACACTCATATACACTCATATACACACTCATATACACACTCATATACACACTCATATACACACTCATATACACACTCACATACACTCATACACACTCATATACACACTCATATACACACTCATATACACACATACACACTCATATACACTCATATACACACTCATATACACACTCATATACACACTCACATACACACTCACATACACACTCATATACACACATACACACTCATATACACACTCATATACATACACACATACACTCATACACCCTCATATACACACTCATATACACACTCATATACACACTCATATACACACTCATATACACACTCACATACACACTCATATACACACTCATATACACACTCACATACACACTCACACACTCATATACACTCATACACACTCATATACACTCATATACACACTCATATACACTCATATACACACTCATATACACACTCATATACACACTCACATACAATCATACACACTCATATACACACTCATATACACACTCATATACACACACATACACACTCATATACACACTCATATACACACTCATATACACACTCACATACACTCATACACACTCATATACACACTCATATACACACTCATATACACACTCACATACACTCATACACACTCATATACACACTCAAATACACACTCATATACACACTCACATACACACTCACATACACACTCATATACACACTCATATACACACTCACATACACACTCATATACACACTCACATACACACTCACATACACACTCATATACACACATACACACTCACATACACACTCATATACACACTCACATACACACTCACATACACACTCATATACACACTCATATACACACTCACATACACACTCATATACACACTCACATACACACTCACATACACACTCATATACACACTCACATACACACTCACATACACACTCATATACACACATACACACTCAAATACACACTCATATACACACTCACATACACACTCACATACACACTCATATACACACTCATATACACACTCACATACACACTCATATACACACTCACATACACACTCACATACACACTCATATACACACTCATATACACACTCACATACACACTCATATACACACTCACATACACACTCACATACACACTCATATACACACTCACATACACACTCACATACACACTCATATACACACTCATATACACACTCACATACACACTCATATACACACTCACATACACACTCACATACACACTCATATACACACTCACATACACACTCACATACACACTCATATACACACTCACATACACACTCACATACACACTCATATACACACATACACACTCACATACACACTCACATACACACTCATATACACACTCACATACACACTCATATACACACTCACATACACACTCATATACACACATACACACTCACATACACACTCACATACACACTCACATACACACTCACCACACAGTGGAATTAAGGTTTTAATTCCACTGTGTGGTGCAATTATTAAACATTCTAACAATAACGTGCCCAAACATTGTGTATACATATATTTAAAATGTGATTCACAGCAAAAAAAAAAATTAAGTATGCTTTTTAATGAAATACTATCGACCCAAATAAATGAACGGTTAACACACTTTGCAACGTGATAACAAACGTGATGTTAATATCTTCGCAAAGTCAAAAAGATTATCTCTCCTCCCCCACTTGTCCGCCTTCGTTGGTCAACGCGTGCCTCTGGAATCCTTCCCCAGAGACACATTTCCTCGTTGAAAGTTCTCACGAGTGTCAACATTTTCTCGTTACTTTACGTTAAAATGTAAACTCTTTAAATGCTTAAATTTAGATTGAAAGCTTTCGTGACTGCAGTAATTCATATTCTTTTTATTGTTTTATATATATTTTATATATATTTTATTGTTTCCCTTCAACGTGGTGGTGACTTTACCGAAAGAACTAAGAATATATATCTTAATATGCTTCCCGTAAAATAAAATTAATGCAGCACAGTTGAGGAATACAAAGGCGGTGAACGCAAGCAAATCGGACACATGCACGATCACAACGAGACGAGGGCAAATAAGTGTTGTTGTTATTGTTGTTGTTCTTGCTACATGTGTGTGTGTGTGTACACTGTGTGTGTGTACACTGTGTGTACACGTGTGTGTGTGTGTACACTGTGTGTGTGTACACTGTGTGTACACGTGTGTGTGTGTACACTGTGTGTGTGTGTACACGTGTGTGTGTGTACACGTGTGTGTGTGTACACTGTGTGTACACTGTGTGTGTGTGTGTACACGTGTGTGTGTACACGTGTGTGTGTGTGTGTGTACACTGTGTGTGTGTACACTGTGTGTGTGTACACTGTGTGTGTACACGTGTGTGTGTGTGTACACCGTGTGTGTGTACACGTGTGTGTGTGTACACGTGTGTGTGTGTACACTGTGTGTGTGTACACCGTGTGTGTGTGTACACTGTGTGTGTGTACACGTGTGTGTGTGTACACGTGTGTGTGTGTACACTGTGTGTACACGTGTGTGTGTGTGTACACTGTGTGTGTGTACACTGTGTGTGTGTGTACACGTGTGTGTGTGTACACGTGTGTGTGTGTACACTGTGTGTGTGTGTACACTGTGTGTGTGTACACTGTGTGTGTATACACGTGTGTGTGTACACCTGTGTGTGTGTACACTGTGTGTGTGTACACTGTGTGTACACTGTGTGTGTGTGTACACTGTGTGTGTGTACACTGTGTGTACACGTGTGTGTGTGTACACGTGTGTGTGTGTGTGTGTACACTGTGTGTGTGTGTACACGTGTGTGTGTGTGTACACTGTGTGTGTGTGTACACTGTGTGTACACGTGTGTGTGTGTACACTGTGTGTGTGTACACTGTGTGTGTGTGTACACTGTGTGTGTGTACACTGTGTGTGTGTACACTGTGTGTACACGTGTGTGTGTGTGTACACTGTGTGTGTGTACACTGTGTGTGTGTGTACACTGTGTGTGTGTGTACACTGTGTGTACACGTGTGTGTGTGTACACTGTGTGTGTGTACACTGTGTGTGTGTGTACACGTGTGTGTGTGTACACTGTGTGTGTGTGTACACTGTGTGTGTGTGTACACTGTGTGTGTGTACAGTGTGTGTACACGTGTGTGTATACACGTGTGTGTGTACACGTGTGTGTGTACACTGTGTGTGTGTACACGTGTGTGTGTACACTGTGTGTGTGTGTACACGTGTGTGTGTGTACACTGTGTGTGTGTGTACACTGTGTGTGTGTGTACACTGTGTGTGTGTACACTGTGTGTGTGTACACTGTGTGTGTGTGTACACTGTGTGTGTGCTGTGTGTACACACACACAGTGTACACTGTGTGTGTGTACACTGTGTGTGTGTACACTGTGTGTGTGTACACGTGTGTGTATACACGTGTGTGTGTGTACACTGTGTGTGTGTACACTGTGTGTGTGTGTACACTGTGTGTGTGTGTACACGTGTGTGTGTGTACACTGTGTGTGTGTGTACACTGTGTGTGTGTACACTGTGTGTGTGTACACTGTGTGTGTACACTGTGTGTGTGTACACTGTGTGTGTGTACACTGTGTGTGTGTGTACACGTGTGTGTGTGTACACGTGTGTGTGTGTACACTGTGTGTGTGTACACTGTGTGTGTATACACGTGTGTGTACACGTGTGTGTGTGTACACTGTGTGTGTACACTGTGTGTGTACACTGTGTGTATACACGTGTGTGTGTACACTGTGTGTGTGTGTGTACACTGTGTGTGTGTGTACACTGTGTGTGTGTACACTGTGTGTGTGTACACGTGTGTGTGTACACGTGTGTGTGTACACTGTGTGTGTGTGTACACTGTGTGTGTGTGTGTACACGTGTGTGTGTGTACACGTGTGTGTGTGTACACCGTGTGTGTGTGTACACCGTGTGTGTACACTGTGTGTGTGTACACTGTGTGTACACTGTGTGTGTGTGTGTACACTGTGTGTGTACACGTGTGTGTGTACACGTGTGTGTGTGTACACTGTGTGTGTGTACACTGTGTGTGTGTGTACACGTGTGTGTGTGTGTACACTGTGTGTGTGTACACTGTGTGTACACTGTGTGTGTGTACACTGTGTGTGTGTGTGTACACGTGTGTGTGTACACGTGTGTGTGTGTGTACACTGTGTGTGTGTGTACACTGTGTGTGTGTACACTGTGTGTGTGTACACGTGTGTGTATACACGTGTGTGTGTGTGTGTACACGTGTGTGTACACGTGTGTGTGTGTACACGTGTGTGTGTGTACACCGTGTGTGTGTACACCGTGTGTGTACACTGTGTGTGTGTACACGTGTGTGTGTACACGTGTGTGTGTGTACACGTGTGTGTGTACACTGTGTGTATACACTGTGTGTGTGTGTACACTGTGTGTGTGTACACTGAGTGTGTGTACACATGTGTGTGTGTACACTGTGTGTGTGTACACGTGTGTGTGTGTACACTGTGTGTGTACACGTGTGTGTGTACACTGTGTGTGTACACTGTGTGTGTGTACACGTGTGTGTGTACACGTGTGTGTGTACACGTGTGTGTGTGTGTACACTGTGTGTGTGTACACTGTGTGTGTACACGTGTGTGTGTGTGTACACCTGTGTGTGTGTGTACACTGTGTGTGTGTGTACACATGTGTGTGTACACGTGTGTGTACACGTGTGTGTACACGTGTGTGTGTGTGTGTACACTGTGTGTGTGTACACTGTGTGTGTACACGTGTGTACACTGTGTGTGTGTACACGTGTGTGTACACGTGTGTGTGTACACGTGTGTGTGTACACGTGTGTGTGTGTGTACTGTGTGTGTGTACACGTGTGTGTGTGTACACGTGTGTGTGTGTACACTGTGTGTGTGTGTACACTGTGTGTACACTGTGTGTGTGTACACGTGTGTGTGTACACTGTGTGTACACGTGTGTGTGTGTACACGTGTGTGTGTGTACACCGTGTGTGTACACTGTGTGTGTGTACACTGTGTGTACACTGTGTGTGTGTGTACACTGTGTGTGTACACGTGTGTGTGTACACTGTGTGTACACTGTGTGTGTGTACACTGTGTGTACACGTGTGTGTGTGTGTACACTGTGTGTGTGTGTGTGTACACTGTGTGTGTGTACACCGTGTGTGTGTGTACACGTGTGTGTGTGTACACCGTGTGTGTACACTGTGTGTGTGTGTACACGTGTGTGTGTACACGTGTGTGTGTGTACACTGTGTGTGTGTACACGTGTGTGTACACATGTGTGTGTGTACACTGTGTGTGTGTACACTGTGTGTGTGTGTACACTGTGTGTGTGTACACCGTGTGTGTGTGTACACTGTGTGTGTGTACACTGTGTGTACACGTGTGTGTGTGTACACCGTGTGTGTACACTGTGTGTGTACACGTGTGTGTGTACACTGTGTGTGTGTACACTGTGTGTACACGTGTGTGTGTGTACACTGTGTGTGTGTGTACACCGTGTGTGTGTACACCGTGTGTGTGTGTACTGTGTGTACACTGTGTGTGTGTGTACACTGTGTGTGTGTACACTGTGTGTACACGTGTGTGTGTGTGTACACTGTGTGTGTGTACACGTGTGTGTGTGTACACTGTGTGTGTGTACACTGTGTGTGTGTGTACACGTGTGTGTGTGTACACCGTGTGTGTACACTGTGTGTGTGTACACTGTGTGTGTGTACACTGTGTGTGTGTGTACACGTGTGTGTGTACACTGTGTGTGTGTGTACACCGTGTGTGTGTACACTGTGTGTGTGTGTACACTGTGTGTGTATACACGTGTGTGTACACACGTGTGTGTACACATGTGTGTGTGTACACTGTGTGTGTGTGTACACGTGTGTGTGTGTACACCGTGTGTGTACACTGTGTGTGTACACTGTGTGTGTGTGTGTACACTGTGTGTGTACACTGTGTGTGTACACTGTGTGTGTACACTGTGTGTACACTGTGTGTGTGTACACTGTGTGTACACTGTGTGTGTGTGTACACTGTGTGTGTACACGTGTGTGTGTACACGTGTGTGTGTGTGTACACTGTGTGTGTGTACACTGTGTGTGTGTACACGTGTGTGTGTACACTGTGTGTGTGTGTACACTGTGTGTGTGTACACTGTGTGTGTGTACACGTGTGTATACACGTGTGTGTGTGTGTACACGTGTGTGTACACTGAGTGTGTGTACACACGTGTGTGTACACGTGTGTGTGTACACTGTGTGTACACGTGTTTATCTTTAGAATGTGAAAGGGGGTCACTAACACCACTTGCCCCCTACAGCCTGCTAAGGCTACACGGGGGATCTTTGCCTTTGTGTTCACGTGGCGTGTTGTTTCACGATGTACCACGCGAACGACGTTAAACACCACCACCACCACCACCACGAGTTCGATCGATCGATCATTCGATCGATTGAAGGGAAGAAATCGGCTAAAGGCCCCCAGACTTGCAGGCCCCAAAGCCGGCTTTTTTTTTTAGTTTCGATCGCTTTTTTTAAAACGAGGGGTTAATCGATTAATCTCGGTCGAATACATTTTGTATTTTGTTTGTTTTAAATGATGTTTAAAAGTGCGGGTGGATTTAAGATGGAGAAGTTTAAAAAAAAAACTCACTCAGTCGCAAACTCCCTCAGTCGCAAACTCCCAAGGCCAGCTGAGATCTTACAAAGTGAAGTGGAACCAAAATCGTGAACGCTGACGGGCGAAACCAAATTGGTGACAAGCTGAGGGGTGGGATGGGCGAAACCAAATTGGTTACAAGCTGAGGGGGTGAGGGCGAAACCAAATTGGTTACAAGCTGAGGGGTGTGGGCGAAACCAAATTGGTTACTAGCTGAGGGGGTGTGGGCGAAACCAAATTGGTTACAAGTTGAGGGGGGGTGGGCGAAACCAAATTGGTTACAAGCTGAGGGGGTGGGCGAAACCAAATTGGTGACAAGCTGAGGGGGGGATGGGCGAAACCAAATTGGTTACTAGCTGAGGGGGTGGGTGAAACCAAATTGGTTACAAGCTGGGGGGGTGGGCGAAACCAAATTGGTTACAAGCTGGGGGGGGGTGGGCGAAACCAAATTGGTGACAAGCTGAGGGGGGGATGGGCGAAACCAAATTGGTTACAAGTTGAGGGGTGTGGGCGAAACCAAATTGGTTACAAGCTGAGGGGGGGAGGGCGAAACCAAATTGGTTACTAGCTGAGGGGGGGAGGGCGAAACCAAATTGGTTACTAGCTAAGGGGGTGGGCGAAACCAAATTGGTTACAAGCTGAGGGGGGTGGGCGAAACCAAATTGGTTACAAGCTGGGGGGGTGGGCGAAACCAAATTGGTTACTAGCTAAGGGGGTGGGCGAAACCAAATTGGTTACTAGCTAAGGGGGGGTGGGCGAAACCAAATTGGTTACTAGCTAAGGGGGTGGGCGAAACCAAATTGGTTACAAGCTGAGGGGGGTGGGCAAAACCAAATTGGTTACAAGTTGAGGGGGGGTGGACGAAACCAAATTGGTTACAAGCTGAGGGGGGAGGGCGAAACCAAATTGGTTACAAGCTGAGGGGGGTGGGCGAAACCAAATTGGTTACAAGCTGAGGGGGGGTGGGCGAAACCAAATTGGTTACAAGCTGAGGGGGGGTGGGCGAAACCAAATTGGTTACAAGCTGAGGGGTGTGGGCGAAACCAAATTGGTTACTAGCTAAGGGGGTGGGCGAAACCAAATTGGTTATAAGCTGAGGGGGTGGGCGAAACCAAATTGGTTACAAGCTGAGGGGGTGAGGGCGAAACCAAATTGGTTACAAGCTGGGGGGGTGGGCGAAACCAAATTGGTTACAAGCTGAGGGGGGTGGGCGGAACCAAATTGGTTACTAGCTGAGGGGGGTGGGCGAAACCAAATTGGTTACAAGCTGAGGGGGGTGGGCGGAACCAAATTGGTTACTAGCTGAGGGGGGTGGGCGAAACCAAATTGGTTACAAGCTGGGGGGGGGGGGGGGGGTGGGCGAAACCAAATTGGTTACTAGCTAAGGGGTGTGGGCGAAACCAAATTGGTTACTAGCTAAGGGGGTGGGCGAAACCAAATTGGTTACAAGCTGGGGGGGTGGGCGAAACCAAATTGGTTACAAGTTGAGGGGGGTGGGCGAAACCAAATTGGTTACAAGCTGAGGGGGTGGGCGAAACCAAATTGGTTACAAGTTGAGGGGTGTGGGCGAAACCAAATTGGTTACAAGCTGAGGGGGTGGGCGAAACCAAATTGGTTACAAGCTGAGGGGTGTGGGCGAAACCAAATTGGTTTCAAGCTGGGGGGTGGGCGAAACCAAATTGGTTACAAGCTGGGGGGGTGGGCGAAACCAAATTGGTTACAAGCTGGGGGGGGTTTGTGGACGACTGTAACAGGGGGGCAGGTACAGTACTCTTGCGCGTGTTAAAGTACAGTGCGTATTAACAGGAGTCTACGAGGGAGGGAGGGGCAGCGCTTATCAGTTCTACGGAATTCTAGCCTCGCTGTCACGTGGTCGCCTTATCCGCGCTACGTTTTCTAAACGCGCCCTGCTAAGGCCTCGCACGTGGTCGCAAACGAGCGTGGGGGGGGGTATCGCGTCACCCCCGGGGCCCGGCGGCGCGAAACGTCGGACCTCCCCCTCCTTATCAACCTCCGCCAATGGCTGGCATCGGCGGAACCCGTCAGCAGGCAACGATGAACCAGGTAGGAGGGCGGCACACGGGGAGAGAGGAGAGGGGGTGGTGGTGGTGCACCACGTGGTTCACACCACGTGGTGTGGTGTGTGGGTGATGTTGTTGTGTAGGTGATGTAGTGTGTAGGTGATGTAGTGTGTAGGTGATGTTGTGTGTAGGTGATGTTGTGTGTAGGTGATGTAGTGTGTAGGTGATGTTGTGTGTAGGTGATGTAGTGTGTAGGTGATGTTGTGTGTAGGTGATGTAGTGTGTAGGTGATGTAGTGTGTAGGTGATGTTGTTGTGTAGGTGATGTAGTGTGTAGGTGATGTGTGTAGGTGATGTTGTTGTGTAGGTGATGTAGTGTGTAGGTGATGTTGTGTAGGTGATGTTGTGTGTAGGTGATGTAGTGTGTAGGTGATGTTGTGTGTAGGTGATGTAGTGTGTAGGTGATGTTGTTGTGTAGGTGATGTAGTGTGCAGGTGATGTTGTGTGTAGGTGATGTTGTTGTGTAGGTGATGTAGTGTAGGTGATGTTGTGTGTAGGTGATGTAGTGTGTAGGTGATGTTGTTGTGTAGGTGATGTGTGTAGGTGATGTTGTGTGTAGGTGATGTAGTGTGTAGGTGATGTTGTGTGTGGGTGATGTAGTGTGTAGGTGATGTAGTGTGTAGGTGATGTAGTGTGTAGGTGATGTAGTTGTGTAGGTGATGTTGTGTGTAGGTGATGTAGTGTGTAGGTGATGTAGTGTGTAGGTGATGTTGTGTGTAGGTGATGTTGTGTGTAGGTGATGTAGTTGTGTAGGTGATGTTGTTGTGTAGGTGATGTAGTGTGTAGGTGATGTTGTTGTGTAGGTGATGTTGTGTGTAGGTGATGTAGTGTGTAGGTGATGTTGTTGTGTAGGTGATGTAGTGTGTAGGTGATGTTGTGTGTAGGTGATGTTGTTGTGTAGGTGATGTTGTTGTGTAGGTGATGTTGTGTGTAGGTGATGTTGTGTGTAGGTGATGTTGTTGTGTAGGTGATGTTGTGTGTAGGTGATGTTGTTGTGTAGGTGATGTTGTGTGTAGGTGATGTTGTTGTGTAGGTGATGTAGTGTGTAGGTGATGTTGTTGTGTAGGTGATGTAGTGTAGGTGATGTTGTTGTGTAGGTGATGTTGTGTGTAGGTGATGTTGTTGTGTAGGTGATGTAGTGTGTAGGTGATGTTGTTGTGTAGGTGATGTAGTGTAGGTGATGTTGTGTAGGTGATGTTGTTGTGTAGGTGATGTAGTGTAGGTGATGTAGTGTGTAGGTGATGTTGTTGTGTAGGTGATGTAGTGTGTAGGTGATGTTGTTGTGTAGGTGATGTGTGTAGGTGATGTTGTTGTGTAGGTGATGTAGTGTAGGTGATGTTGTGTGTAGGTGATGTTGTTGTGTAGGTGATGTTGTTGTGTAGGTGATGTTGTGTGTAGGTGATGTTGTGTGTAGGTGATGTTGTGTGTAGGTGATGTTGTTGTGTAGGTGATGTTGTGTGTAGGTGATGTTGTTGTGTAGGTGATGTTGTTGTGTAGGTGATGTAGTGTAGGTGATGTAGTGTGTAGGTGATGTTGTGTGTAGGTGATGTTGTTGTGTAGGTGATGTAGTGTGTAGGTGATGTTGTGTGTAGGTGATGTAGTGTGTAGGTGATGTAGTGTGTAGGTGATGTTGTTGTGTAGGTGATGTAGTGTGTAGGTGATGTTGTTGTGTAGGTGATGTAGTGTGTAGGTGATGTAGTGTGTAGGTGATGTTGTTGTGTAGGTGATGTTGTGTGTAGGTGATGTTGTTGTGTAGGTGATGTTGTGTGTAGGTGATGTTGTTGTGTAGGTGATGTTGTGTGTAGGTGATGTAGTGTGTAGGTGATGTAGTGTGTAGGTGATGTTGTGTGTGGGTGATGTAGTGTGTAGGTGATGTTGTGTGTAGGTGATGTAGTGTGTAGGTGATGTTGTTGTGTAGGTGATGTAGTGTAGGTGATGTAGTGTAGGTGATGTGTGTAGGTGATGTAGTGTGTAGGTGATGTTGTGTGTAGGTGATGTTGTGTGTAGGTGATGTTGTTGTGTAGGTGATGTTGTGTAGGTGATGTAGTGTAGGTGATGTAGTGTGTAGGTGATGTTGTTGTGTAGGTGATGTAGTGTGTAGGTGATGTAGTGTGTAGGTGATGTTGTTGTGTAGGTGATGTAGTGTGTAGGTGATGTAGTGTGTAGGTGATGTTGTTGTGTAGGTGATGTTGTGTGTAGGTGATGTAGTGTGTAGGTGATGTAGTGTGTAGGTGATGTTGTTGTGTAGGTGATGTTGTTGTGTAGGTGATGTTGTGTGTAGGTGTTGTGTGTGGGTGATGTAGTGTGTAGGTGATGTAGTGTGTAGGTGATGTAGTGTGTAGGTGATGTTGTGTGTAGGTGATGTAGTTGTGTAGGTGATGTTGTGTGTAGGTGTTGTGTGTAGGTGATGTGTGTAGGTGATGTTGTTGTGTAGGTGATGTAGTGTGTAGGTGATGTTGTGTGTAGGTGATGTAGTGTGTAGGTGATGTTGTTGTGTAGGTGATGTTGTTGTGTAGGTGATGTTGTTGTGTAGGTGATGTTGTTGTGTAGGTGATGTTGTTGTGTAGGTGATGTAGTGTGTAGGTGATGTTGTGTGTAGGTGATGTTGTTGTGTAGGTGATGTAGTGTGTAGGTGATGTTGTTGTGTAGGTGATGTTGTGTGTAGGTGATGTTGTTGTGTAGGTGATGTAGTGTAGGTGATGTTGTGTGTAGGTGATGTTGTGTGTAGGTGATGTAGTGTGTAGGTGATGTTGTGTGTAGGTGATGTTGTTGTGTAGGTGATGTAGTGTGTAGGTGATGTAGTGTGTAGGTGATGTAGTGTGTAGGTGATGTAGTGTGTAGGTGATGTTGTTGTGTAGGTGATGTAGTGTAGGTGATGTTGTGTGTAGGTGATGTTGTTGTGTAGGTGATGTAGTGTGTAGGTGATGTTGTTGTGTAGGTGATGTAGTGTGCAGGTGATGTTGTTGTGTAGGTGATGTTGTGTGTAGGTGATGTTGTGTGTAGGTGATGTTGTTGTGTAGGTGATGTTGTTGTGTAGGTGATGTTGTGTGTAGGTGATGTTGTGTGTAGGTGATGTAGTGTGCAGGTGATTTGTGTAGGTGATGTGTGTAGGTGATGTGTGTAGGTGATGTGTGTAGGTGATGTAGTGTGCTGGTGTTGTTGTGTGCAGGTGATGTAGTGTGCAGGTGATTTGTGTAGGTGATGTGTGTAGGTGATGTGTGTAGGTGATGTAGTGTGCTGGTGTTGTTGTGTGCAGGTGATGTGTGCAGGTGATGTGTTGATGTTGTGTGCAGGTGATGTGCTGATGTGTGTAGGTGATGTGCTGATGTTGTTGTGTGCAGGTGATGTGCTGATGTTGTGTTGGGTGATGTGTGTAGGTGATGTGTTCAGGTGATGTTGTGTTGGGTGATGTGTGCAGGTGATGTGTGCAGGTGATGTAGTGTTTGGTGATGTGTGTAGGTGATGTACTGATGTGTGCAGGTGATGTGTGCAGGTGATGTGCTGATGTTGTGTGCAGGTGATGTGTGTAGGTGATGTACTGATGTAGTGTTGGGTGATGTGTGTAGGTGATGTACTGATGTTGTGTGCAGGTGATGTGTGTAGGTGATGTGTTGATGTTGTGTGCAGGTGATGTGTGTAGGTGATGTACTGATGTTGTGTGCAGGTGATGTGTGTAGGTGATGTGTTGATGTTGTGTGCAGGTGATGTGTGTAGGTGATGTACTGATGTAGTGTTGGGTGATGTGTGCAGGTGATGTACTGATGTTGTGTGCAGGTGATGTGTGTTGGTGATGTGTTGATGTTGTGTTGAGTGATGTGTGTAGGTGATGTGCTGATGTTGTGTGCAGGTGATGTGTTGATGTTGTGTGCAGGTGATGTGCGGATGTAGTGTTGGGTGATGTGTGCAGGTGATGTACTGATGTTGTGTGCAGGTGATGTGTGTAGGTGATGTGTTGATGTTGTGTTGGGTGATGTTTGTCGGTGATGTGCTGATGTTGTGTGCAGGTGATGTGTTGATGTTGTGTGCAGGTGATGTGTGTAGGTGATGTACTGATGTAGTGTTGGGTGATGTGTGTAGGTGATGTACTGATGTGTGCGGATGATGTGTGTAGGTGATGTGTTGATGTTGTGTGCAGGTGATGTGTGTAGGTGATGTGCTGATGTTGTGTGCAGGTGATGTGTGTAGGTGATGTGTTGATGTTGTGTTGGGTGATGTGTGCAGGTGATGTGTTGATGTTGTGTGCAGGTGATGTGTGTAGGTGATGTACTGATGTAGTGTTGGGTGATGTGTGCAGGTGATGTGTTGATGTTGTGTTGGGTGATGTGTGTAGGTGATGTGCTGATGTTGTGTGCAGGTGATGTGTTGATGTTGCGTGCAGGTAATGTACTGATGTGTGCAGGTGATGTGTGCAGGTGATGTGTTGATGTTGCGTGCAGGTAATGTACTGATGTGTGCAGGTGATGTGTGCAGGTGATGTACTGATGTTGTGTGCAGGTGATGTGTGTAGGTGATGTGTTGATGTTGTGTTGGGTGATGTTTGTCGGTGATGTGCTGATGTTGTGTGCAGGTGATGTGTTGATGTAGTGTTGGGTGATGTGTGCAGGTGATGTGTTGATGTTGTGTGCAGGTGATGTGCGGATGTAGTGTTGGGTGATGTGTGCAGGTGATGTACTGATGTTGTGTGCAGGTGATGTGTGTAGGTGATGTGTTGATGTTGTGTTGAGTGATGTGTGTAGGTGATGTGCTGATGTTGTGTGCAGGTGATGTGTGTAGGTGATGTGTTGATGTTGTGTTGAGTGATGTGTGTAGGTGATGTGCTGATGTAGTGTTGGGTGATGTGTGCAGGTGATGTACTGATGTGTGCAGGTGATGTGTGTAGGTGATGTGTTGATGTTGTGTTGAGTGATGTGTGTAGGTGATGTGCTGATGTTGTGTGCAGGTGATGTGTTGATGTTGTGTTGGGTGATGTGTGCAGGTGATGTACTGATGTTGTGTGCAGGTGATGTGTGTAGGTGATGTGTTGATGTTGTGTTGGGTGATGTGTGTAGGTGATGTGCTGATGTTGTGTGCAGGTGATGTGTTGATGTTGTGTGCAGGTGATGTGTGTAGGTGATGTACTGATGTTGTGTGCAGGTGATGTGTGCAGGTGATGTGCTGATGTAGTGTTGGGTGATGTGTGTAGGTGATGTACTGATGTTGTGTGCAGGTGATGTGTGTAGGTGATGTGCTGATGTTGTGTTGGGTGATGTGTGCAGGTGATGTACTGATGTTGTGTTGGGTGATGTGTGCAGGTGATGTACTGATGTTGTGTGCAGGTGATGTGTTGATGTTGTGTGCAGGTGATGTGTGTAGGTGATGTACTGATGTAGTGTTGGGTGATGTGTGCAGGTGATGTACTGATGTTGTGTGCAGGTGATGTGTGTAGGTGATGTGTTGATGTTGTGTTGGGTGATGTGTGTAGGTGATGTGCTGATGTTGTGTGCAGGTGATGTGTGTAGGTGATGTACTGATGTAGTGTTGGGTGATGTGTGTAGGTGATGTACTGATGTTGTGTGCAGGTGATGTGTGTAGGTGATGTGTTGATGTTGTGTGCAGGTGATGTGTGTAGGTGATGTACTGATGTAGTGTTGGGTGATGTGTGCAGGTGATGTACTGATGTTGTGTGCAGGTGATGTGTGTAGGTGATGTGTTGATGTTGTGTTGAGTGATGTGTCTAGGTGATGTGCTGATGTTGTGTGCAGGTGATGTGTTGATGTTGTGTGCAGGTGATGTGTGTAGGTGATGTACTGATGTTGTGTGCAGGTGATGTGTTGATGTTGTGTGCAGGTGATGTACTGATGTGTGCAGGTGATGTGTGTAGGTGATGTGTTGATGTTGTGTTGGGTGATGTGTGCAGGTGATGTGTGCAGGTGATGTACTGATGTGTGCAGGTGATGTGTGTAGGTGATGTGTTGATGTTGTGTTGGGTGATGTGTGCAGGTGATGTGCTGATGTTGTGTGCAGGTGATGTACTGATGTTGTGTGCAGGTGATGTGTGTAGGTGATGTGCTGATGTTGTGTGCAGGTGATGTGTGTAGGTGATGTACTGATGTAGTGTTGGGTGATGTGTGCAGGTGATGTACTGATGTTGTGTGCAGGTGATGTGTGTAGGTGATGTGTTGATGTTGTGTTGGGTGATGTGTGTAGGTGATGTGCTGATGTTGTGTGCAGGTGATGTGTTGATGTTGCGTGCAGGTGATGTGTGTAGGTGATGTACTGATGTAGTGTTGGGTGATGTGTGCAGGTGATGTACTGATGTTGTGTGCAGGTGATGTGTGCAGGTGATGTGTGTAGGTGATGTGTTGATGTTGTGTTGGGTGATGTGTGCAGGTGATGTACTGATGTTGTGTGCAGGTGATGTGTTGATGTAGTGTTGGGTGATGTGTGCAGGTGATGTACTGATGTTGTGTGCAGGTGATGTGTGTAGGTGATGTGTTGATGTTGTGTTGGGTGATGTTTGTCGGTGATGTGCTGATGTTGTGTGCAGGTGATGTGTTGATGTAGTGTTGGGTGATGTGTGCAGGTGATGTGTTGATGTTGTGTTGGGTGATGTGTGCAGGTGATGTACTGATGTTGTGTGCAGGTGATGTGTGTAGGTGATGTGTTGATGTTGTGTTGGGTGATGTTTGTCGGTGATGTGCTGATGTTGTGTGCAGGTGATGTGTTGATGTAGTGTTGGGTGATGTGTGCAGGTGATGTGTTGATGTTGTGTTGGGTGATGTGTGCAGGTGATGTACTGATGTTGTGTGCAGGTGATGTGTGTAGGTGATGTGTTGATGTTGTGTTGGGTGATGTGTGTAGGTGATGTGCTGATGTTGTGTGCAGGTGATGTGTTGATGTAGTGTTGGGTGATGTGTGCAGGTGATGTGTTGATGTAGTGTTGGGTGATGTGTGCAGGTGATGTGTTGATGTTGTGTTGGGTGATGTGTGTAGGTGATGTGTTGATGTTGTGTTGGGTGATGTTTGTCGGTGATGTGCTGATGTTGTGTGCAGGTGATGTTTGTAGGTGATGTGCTGATGTTGTGTGCAGGTGATGTGTTGATGTAGTGTTGGGTGATGTGTGCAGGTGATGTGTTGATGTTGTGTTGGGTGATGTGTGCAGGTGATGTGTTGATGTAGTGTTGGGTGATGTGTGCAGGTGATGTGTTGATGTTGTGTTGGGTGATGTGTGCAGGTGATGTGTTGATGTTGTGTGCAGGTGATGTGTGCAGGCTGAATTTGTAGGAGAAGTGGATGCGCTCTCCATCGTAATGAATCGGATGGGGGGAAGGATTTATTTCACATGGGCTACTACCTTGAAGCCCTCAAGGCTCTGTCCCTGCAACTCTGCCAATCCGCCTCTGTCGGCAGGTATCGTCAAATGCAGACGCATATCGTGACATCTAACGGGCAGGTTCCAAATGGAATTTGTGACATCTCAGCTTGGTCACACACGTGTACGTCGTCACGGGATTGCCCCGGCATTGACAATAATAATAATAATCAACGTGGTTACATTTCGATTTGAAGCTTTCGTGACTAGCAAGGATTCATCTTCTTTGGTTCTTTCGGTAAAGTCACCACCACCACCAGGTAGAAGGGAAACAATAAAATAATAAAAATATAAAACAATAAAATTAAATTTCCATTTAAAGCTTTCGTGACTAGCAATGATTCATCTTCTTTGGTTCTTTCAGTAAAGTCACCACGTAGAATGAGAATAAAATAATAAATTGATAAAATAAAATAACACCACAATAATAATATTCTCACTACAGCGCTGTCCTAACCAGACACACAGTCTCGTCCCCTTCGCCTGATGAAGGCCGCTTGTGTTGTGGCCGAAACGTCGTGTTAGAATATTATTATTGTGTTATTTTATTTTTATCAATTTATTATTTTATTCTCATTCTACGTGGTGACTTTACCGAAAGAACCAAAGAAGAATAATCAATGTGGTTAAATTTCGATTTGAAGCTTTCGTGACTAGCAAGGATTCATCTTCTTTGGTTCTTTCGGTAAAGTCACCACCACCACCACCACGTAGAATGAGAATAAAATAATAAATTGATAAAATAAAATAACACCACAATAATAATATTCTCACTACAGCGCTGTCCTAACCAGACACACAGTCTCGTCGCCTTCGCCTGATGAAGGCCGCTTGTGTTGTGGCCGAAACGTCGTGTTAGAATTTTATTGTTGTGTTATTTTATTTTATCAATTTATTATTTTATTCTCATTCTACGTGGTGACTTTACCGAAAGAACCAAAGAATAATAATCAACGTGGTTAAATTTCTATTTGAAGCTTTCGTGACTAGCAAGGATTCATCTTCTTTGGTTCTTTCGGTAAAGTCACCACCACCACCACCACCACCACGTAGAATGAGAATAAAATAATAAATTGATAAAATAAAATAACACCACAATAATAATATTCTCACTACAGCGCTGTCCTAACCAGACACACAGTCTCGTCGCCTTCGCCTGATGAAGGCCGCTTGTGTTGTGGCCGAAACGTCGTGTTAGAATTTTATTGTTGTGTTATTTTATTTTATCAATTTATTATTTTATTCTCATTCTACGTGGTGGTGGTGACTTTACCGGAAAGAACCAAAGAAGACGCGCCTGCTTCACGTTTCAGGGCAAGTGCTCCTTTGATCGCTATCAAAGGGGTAACTTATCCCAGCCCCTCCCTTAACCTGTGTATATATAATATCCAGGTCGTCTCTGAACTGTGCTCCCGACACAGATATTCTGCGTTGACTTTTACACCCGAAGACGGAAGCTCGTGTTGCCTCCGAAACGTCCGCGATTTTTAATTGTTTCGTCTTATTTCGTTTTATCTACGCGACTTTACCGAATGAAGCCAAAAGAGTTATGAATCCTTGCAGTCACGAAAAGCTTCAAATCTAGAATTTGATTTGAAGCTTTTCTCCGTGACTGCAAGGATTCGTGCTCTTTGTTTTTTTGCGGTAAAGTCCCACGTTAGGTGAAAAAATAAAATAATGAAAACGACTAAAAATGAAATCGCGACGTTTCGGAGGCAACACAAGCTTCCGTCTTGTTTATGAATACGACGAAACATTTTAATAGTAATTGTTTTAACAGAAAGTAGTCACTTTTGACTGTTTATTTACCACGCATTAGGCTAGGCCTAGACTTGTACCGATCATTCTTGGCTGAGACCAAAAAACAATCAAAGTGTAATTGCATTAAATAAAGTACCCACAGTAAATAACTCGTGAAATTAACTTAAAGTGAAGATAACTACCAATAGAGACAGGCACCGAGGGTAGACAAAGGAATACCACGAAACATTTTAATAGTAATTGTTTTAACAGAAAGTAGTCACTTTTGACTGTTTATTTACCACGCATTAGGCTAGGCCTAGACTTGTACCGATCATTCTTGGCTGAGACCAAAAAACAATCAAAGTGTAATTGCATTAAATAAAGTACCCACAGTAAATAACTCGTGAAATTAACTTAAAGTGAAGATAACTACCAATAGAGACAGGCACCGAGGGTAGACAAAGGAATACCACGAAACATTTTAATAGTAATTGTTTTAACAGAAAGTAGTCACTTTTGACTGTTTATTTACCACGCATTAGGCTAGGCCTAGACTTGTACCGATCATTCTTGGCTGAGACCAAAAAACAATCAAAGTGTAATTGCATTAAATAAAGTACCCACAGTAAATAACTCGTGAAATTAACTTAAAGTGAAGATAACTACCAATAGAGACAGGCACCGAGGGTAGACAAAGGAATACGGAGATACAGGAGAGACAGCAAGACAAAATACAAAGGCAAAGATCCCCCGTGTAGCCTTAACAGACTGTAGGGGCAAGTGCTGTTAGCGAGCACCTATGAAGGCCGAAACGGTACTCGAGGGGGTGGGTGGCCAGCACCACGCCCGACCGCCTTTGTCTCCCCCAGTGGCGATGTTTACTACACACCGCACCAGGGTACTCATTTGAGGCTGAGTCGACCTAGGAGAGGCCCAGGAGCGGTTCAGATAATCGTCACTGGCGGTGGCCGTGACTGGGAATCGAATAACGGGTAAACTGAGTTCATGGCACAGTGCCACCAACCACTACACATAGAGACAGACATCAGCTGGCTCCGAGATGTAATAACGGGGTGTGATAATGCTTCCCCCTTTGTAGGCCAGGCCTATGCCAGGAGGTGTTTGTGCTTTCGTGGGATGAACTGTTGCATTGGCAGTAAATGCCCCCTTTTTAAAAAAAAACAAAAACCAGAGACCTTTGCTGTAAATCATGACATTCGTTCATCAATCGCTGCGAGTGGATTTCAAGTGAAACAAAACCCCGAGTCGTGGGAATTAAGCGACAGCTGAACGTGTGACTCCCGGCAGAGGTTGTTTCCCTGCTCTCCTTCTGCAACGTGGCCGTGACTTACGTCTAGTCGGGGAGATTCGAAGATGCTGTGTGACCATGTCGTGCAAAGTCCATCGACGCCGACCGGCAATGGTGCAAGGTATTCATTGCAGGCGACAAGCCACACCTTGCACCAGTCCATCATCATCATCGTAGTCAACAACGCGAATTGTCGTCTGTGTAAATATGTACGCTGGTCAGATGCTACGTTAATTCATATTTTTGGTATAATCCTTTTGGCATTGCCAAACTGCTTTTCAAATGCATTTGGAAGTTGTGCCATCATGTGGCCGGCCCCCCCCCCCCCCAACGGAATTTGTTTTACAGCCCCCCCAGGGAGAGATAGGCCCGCTCAACAGCAATGTGGGATGTCACGCAGACGGGGAGTTGAGGGAAACACAGCCACACACACACACACAGAGAGAGAGAGAGAGACGGGAGGGACACACAGAGACAGACACAAATCTAGACACACGTATCAAATATTTGTCCTAGATAACCTGCATATGCAGGGAAACACAGCCACACACACACACACAGAGAGAGAGAGACGGGAGGGACACACAGAGACAGACAAAAATCTAGACACGTATCAAATATTTCCTAGATAACCTGCATATGCAGGGAAACACAGCCACACACACACACACAGAGAGAGAGAGAGACGGGAGGGACACACAGAGACAGACACAAATCTAAACACACGTATCAAATATTTCCTAGATAACCTGCATATGCAGGGAAACACAGCCACACACACACACACACACAGAGAGAGAGAGAGAGAGACGGGAGGGACACACAGAGACAGACACAAATCTAGACACACGTAGCAAATATTTCCTAGATAACCTGCATATGCAGGGAAACACAGCCACACACACACACACACAGAGAGAGAGAGAGACGGGAGGGACACACAGAGACAGACACAAATCTAGACACACGTATCAAATATTTGTCCTAGATAACCTGCATATGCAGGGAAACACAGCCACACACACACACAGAGAGAGAGAGAGAGACGGGAGGGAACACACAGAGACAGACACAAATCTAGACACACGTAGCAAATATTTCCTAGATAACCTGCATATGCAGGGAAACACAGCCACACACACACACACACAGAGAGAGAGAGAGAGACGGGAGGGAACACACAGAGACAGACACAAATCTAGACACACGTATCAAATATTTGTCCTAGATAACCTGCATATGCAGGGAAACACAGCCACACACACACACACACAGAGAGAGAGAGAGAGACGGGAGGGACACACAGAGACAGACACAAATCTAGACACACGTATCAAATATTTCCTAGATAACCTGCATATGCAGGGAAACACAGCCACACACACACACACAGAGAGAGAGAGAGACGGGAGGGACACACAGAGACAGACACAAATCTAGACACACGTATCAAATATTTGTCCTAGATAACCTGCATATGCAGGGAAACACAGCCACACACACACACACAGAGAGAGAGAGAGAGACGGGAGGGAACACACAGAGACAGACACAAATCTAGACACACGTATCAAATATTTGTCCTAGATAACCTGCATATGCAGGGAAACACAGCCACACACACACACACACAGAGAGAGAGAGAGAGACGGGAGGGAACACACAGAGACAGACAAAAATCTAGACACACGTATCAAATATTTCCTAGATAACCTGCATATGCAGGGAAACACAGCCACACACGCACACACAGAGAGAGAGAGAGAGAGACGGGAGGGACACACAGAGACAGACACAAATCTAGACACACGTATCAAATATTTCCTAGATAACCTGCATATGCAGGGAAACACAGCCACACACACACACACACAGAGAGAGAGAGACGGGAGGGACACACAGAGACAGACAAAAATCTAGACACACGTATCAAATATTTCCTAGATAACCTGCATATGCAGGGAAACACAGCCACACACACACACAGAGAGAGAGAGAGAGACGGGAGGGACACACAGAGACAGACACAAATCTAGACACACGTATCAAATATTTCCTAGATAACCTGCATATGCAGGGAAACACAGCCACACACACACACACAGAGAGAGAGAGAGACGGGAGGGACACACAGAGACAGACAAAAATCTAGACACGTATCAAATATTTCCTAGATAACCTGCATATGCAGGGAAACACAGCCACACACACACACACAGAGAGAGAGAGAGACGGGAGGGACACACAGAGACAGACAAAAATCTAGACACGTATCAAATATTTCCTAGATAACCTGCATATGCAGGGAAACACAGCCACACACACACACACAGAGAGAGAGAGAGACGGGAGGGACACACAGAGACAGACAAAAATCTAGACACGTATCAAATATTTCCTAGATAACCTGCATATGCAGGGAAACACAGCCACACACACACACACACAGAGAGAGAGAGAGACGGGAGGGACACACAGAGACAGACACAAATCTAGACACACGTATCAAATATTTGTCCTAGATAACCTGCATATGCAGGGAAACACAGCCACACACACACACACAGAGAGAGAGAGAGAGACGGGAGGGACACACAGAGACAGACACAAATCTAGACACACGTATCAAATATTTCCTAGATAACCTGCATATGCAGGGAAACACAGCCACACACACACACAGAGAGAGAGAGAGACGGGAGGGACACACAGAGACAGACACAAATCTAGACACACGTATCAAATATTTCCTAGATAACCTGCATATGCAGGGAAACACAGCCACACACACACACACACAGAGAGAGAGAGAGAGAGACGGGAGGGACACACAGAGACAGACACAAATCTAGACACACGTATCAAATATTTCCTAGATAACCTGCATATGCAGGGAAACACAGCCACACACACACACACAGAGAGAGAGAGAGACGGGAGGGACACACAGAGACAGACACAAATCTAGACACGTATCAAATATTTCCTAGATAACCTGCATATGCAGGGAAACACAGCCACACACACACACACAGAGAGAGAGAGAGAGAGACGGGAGGGACACACAGAGACAGACAAAAATCTAGACACACGTATCAAATATTTCCTAGATAACCTGCATATGCAGGGAAACACAGCCACACACACACACACACAGAGAGAGAGAGAGAGACGGGAGGGAACACACAGAGACAGACACAAATCTAGACACACGTATCAAATATTTCCTAGATAACCTGCATATGCAGGGAAACACAGCCACACACACACACACAGAGAGAGAGAGAGAGACGGGAGGGACACACAGAGACAGACACAAATCTAGACACACGTATCAAATATTTCCTAGATAACCTGCATATGCAGGGAAACACAGCCACACACACACACACACAGAGAGAGAGAGACGGGAGGGACACACAGAGACAGACACAAATCTAGACACACGTATCAAATATTTGTCCTAGATAACCTGCATATGCAGGGAAACACAGCCACACACACACACACACAGAGAGAGAGAGAGACGGGAGGGACACACAGAGACAGACACAAATCTAGACACGTATCAAATATTTCCTAGATAACCTGCATATGCAGGGAAACACAGCCACACACACACACACACAGAGAGAGAGAGAGACGGGAGGGACACACAGAGACAGACACAAATCTAGACACACGTATCAAATATTTCCTAGATAACCTGCATATGCAGGGAAACACAGCCACACACACACACACAGAGAGAGAGAGAGACGGGAGGGACACACAGAGACAGACACAAATCTAGACACACGTATCAAATATTTCCTAGATAACCTGCATATGCAGGGAAACACAGCCACACACACACACACACAGAGAGAGAGAGAGACGGGAGGGACACACAGAGACAGACACAAATCTAGACACACGTATCAAATATTTCCTAGATAACCTGCATATGCAGGGAAACACAGCCACACACACACACACACAGAGAGAGAGAGAGAGAGACGGGAGGGGACACACAGAGACAGACACAAATCTAGACACACGTATCAAATATTTGTCCTAGATAACCTGCATATGCAGGGAAACACAGCCACACACACACACACACACAGAGAGAGAGAGAGACGGGAGGGAACACACAGAGACAGACACAAATCTAGACACGTATCAAATATTTCCTAGATAACCTGCATATGCAGGGAAACACAGCCACACACACACACACAGAGAGAGAGAGAGACGGGAGGGACACACAGAGACAGACACAAATCTAGACACACGTATCAAATATTTGTCCTAGATAACCTGCATATGCAGGGAAACACAGCCACACACACACACACAGAGAGAGAGAGAGAGACGGGAGGGAACACACAGAGACAGACACAAATCTAGACACACGTATCAAATATTTGTCCTAGATAACCTGCATATGCAGGGAAACACAGCCACACACACACACACACACAGAGAGAGAGAGAGACGGGAGGGAACACACAGAGACAGACACAAAATCTAGACACACGTATCAAATATTTGTCCTAGATAACCTGCATATGCTGTTGGTGCACGTGCTCCGACCAAGCACCTTCTCTAAGGCTGGCACGGCCCCGGCGAAGGGCGATCGTGTTACGTGTGGAGTTAGCGTCTCAGCGGTTTAGCGCGTTGCTCTTAACGACCCCACCACCTGTGTGTCCAACGTCCACCCACAGTTAAGACTGTCGTGAGAGATATCCACACTTGTCCTGGTGCCCTTGCCCCGGTGTACAGGGTAGTCCCCGACTCACGACGGAGATGCGTTAAAATGGGCCTAGCCCTACCCAGGAGTCTCAAGAAATGGTGATAATTTAGCATAACGGAGCAATTTTTGCAGTACCGTACTGTATAAACTATATAGTGTGTGTATTTATTAATTACTATACTGTGTTGCACAGTAAAATTTAAAGTAAAAAAAACAAGGTAAATTCTTTGCCTACCCCACATGAACTGCAATTTCATAGAAAGTTTTTTTTCAGGAAACAATCCCACCACACTCATTGCCAACACCGGTGACCATTATCCGAACCAGTTCCTGGGCTTTCCTGCCGAGTTCGATTCGACCTCAAATGAGTCACCCGGTGCATCGTGTGAAATAATCGCAGACTTAGGGGAGGACACGGGACACGGGACACCCACCCACCCCCTCGTGTGCCAAGCTGGTCTTCATTAGGTGGTTTACAAAACAGCAACTTTCCACCAAAAAGGTCTGTTGAGGCTCCCAAGGGGGGGATCTTTGTCTTTGTGTGCAGGGTTACTATCAGCTGGTGCACGGCGCTCGCTGGGAGTGGGCGAGGCAAAGGAAGCGATCGCTGTTGCTGCAACATGGCCTGGCTGTCCTGCTGGTCTCCTCTGGCCACACCGTCAACCTCACCGTTGAATTCCTCATGGAAATGTTCAAGGCCGTGAACCGTTAGTTATGCCTTGGGATCATTAGGCGCAATGTCATACGGTTTGTGGGCACACTTAACCGCAACACAGGCACGTGTGGTTTTAGACACAGAGAGGTCACCTCCTAGATGATGTGGATTTGTGTAGCTTTTCTCCTCTGGCCACACCGTCAACCTCACCGTTGAATTCCTCATGGAAATGTTCAAGGCCGTGAACCGTTAGTTATGCCTTGGGATCATTAGGCGCAATGTCATACGGTTTGTGGGCACACTTAACCGCAACACAGGCACGTGTGGTTTTAGACACAGAGAGGTCACCTCCTAGATGATGTGGATTTGTGTAGCATGTCTCCTCTGGCCACACCGTCAACCTCACCGTTGAATTCCTCATGGAAATGTTCAAGGCCGTGAACCGTTAGTTATGCCTTGGGATCATTAGGCGCAATGTCATACGGTTTGTGGGCACACTTAACCGCAACACAGGCACGTGTGGTTTTAGACACAGAGAGGTCACCTCCTAGATGATGTGGATTTGTGTAGCTTGTCTCCTCTGGCCACACCGTCAACCTCACCGTTGAATTCCTCATGGAAATGTTCAAGGCCGTGAACCGTTAGTTATGCCTTGGGATCATTAGGCGCAATGTCATACGGTTTGTGGGCACACTTAACCGCAACACAGGCACGTGTGGTTTTAGACACAGAGAGGTCACCTCCTAGATGATGTGGATCTGTGTAGCTTGTCTCCTCTGGCCACACCGTCAACCTCACCGTTGAATTCCTCATGGAAATGTTCAAGGCCGTGAACCGTTAGTTATGCCTTGGGATCATTAGGCGCAATGTCATACGGTTTGTGGGCACACTTAACCGCAACACAGGCACGTGTGGTTTTAGACACAGAGAGGTCACCTCCTAGATGATGTGGATTTGTGTAGCTTGTCTCCTCTGGCCACACCGTCAACCTCACCGTTGAATTCCTCATGGAAATGTTCAAGGCCGTGAACCGTTAGTTATGCCTTGGGATCATTAGGCGCAATGTCATACGGTTTGTGGGCACACTTAACCGCAACACAGGCACGTGTGGTTTTAGACACAGAGGTCACCTCCTAGATGATGTGGATCTGTGTGTAGCGTGCATCTAAATGTGATTTGATCTCTTAGGCACGTGTGGTTTTATATACAGAGGTCACCTTCTAGATAATGTGGATTTGTGTAGCTTGTCTCCTCTGGCCACACCGTCAACCTCACCGTTGAATTCCTCATGGAAATGTTCAAGGCCATGAACCGTTAGTTATGCCTTGGGATCATTAGGCGCAATGTCATACGGTTTGTGGGCACACTTAACCGCAACACAGGCACGTGTGGTTTTAGACACAGAGAGGTCACCTCCTAGATGATGTGGATTTGTGTAGCTTGTCTCCTCTGGCCACACCGTCAACCTCACCGTTGAATTCCTCATGGAAATGTTCAAGGCCGTGAACCGTTAGTTATGCCTTGGGATCATTAGGCGCAATGTCATACGGTTTGTGGGCACACTTAACCGCAACACAGGCACGTGTGGTTTTAGACACAGAGAGGTCACCTCCTAGATGATGTGGATTTGTGTAGCTTGTCTCCTCTGGCCACACCGTCAACCTCACCGTTGAATTCCTCATGGAAATGTTCAAGGCCGTGAACCGTTAGTTATGCCTTGGGATCATTAGGCGCAATGTCATACGGTTTGTGGGCACACTTAACCGCAACACAGGCACGTGTGGTTTTAGACACAGAGAGAGGTCACCTCCTAGATGATGTGGATTTGTGTAGCTTGTCTCCTCTGGCCACACCGTCAACCTCACCGTTGAATTCCTCATGGAAATGTTCAAGGCCGTGAACCGTCAGTTATGCCTTGGGATCATTAGGCGCAATGTCATACGGTTTGTGGGCACACTTAACCGCAACACAGGCACGTGTGGTTTTAGACACAGAGAGGTCACCTCCTAGATGATGTGGATTTGTGTAGCTTGTCTCCTCTGGCCACACCGTCAACCTCACCGTTGAATTCCTCATGGAAATGTTCAAGGCCGTGAACCGTTAGTTATGCCTTGGGATCATTAGGCGCAATGTCATACGGTTTGTGGGCACACTTAACCGCAACACAGGCACGTGTGGTTTTAGATACAGAGGTCACCTCCTAGATGATGTGGATCTGTGTGTAGCTTGTCTCCTCTGGCCACACCGTCAACCTCACCGTTGAATTCCTCATGGAAATGTTCAAGGCCGTGAACCGTTAGTTATGCCTTGGGATCATTAGGCGCAATGTCATACGGTTTGTGGGCACACTTAACCGCAACACAGGCACGTGTGGTTTTAGACACAGAGAGGTCACCTCCTAGATAATGTGGATCTGTGTAGCGTACATCTAAATGTGATTTGATCTCTTAGGCACGTGTGGTTTTATATACAGAGGTCACCTCCTAGATGATGTGGATCTGTGTGTAGCGTGCATCTAAATGTGATTTGATCTCTTAGGCACGTGTGGTTTTAGATACAGAGGTCACCTCCTAGATAATGTGGATCTGTGTAGCGTGCATCTAAATGTGATTTGATCTCTTAGGCACGTGTGGTTTTAGACACAGAGAGAGGTCACCTCCTAGATAATGTGGATCTGTGTAGCGTGCATCTAAATGTGATTTGATCTCTTAGGCACGTGTGGTTTTAGACACAGAGAGGTCACCTCCTAGATAATGTGGATCTGTGTGTAGCGTGCATCTAAATGTGATTTGATCTCTTAGGCACGTGTGGTTTTAGACACAGAGAGGTCACCTCCTAGATAATGTGGATCTGTGCGTAGCGTGCATCTAAATGTGATTTGATCTCTTAGGCACGTGTGGTTTTAGATACAGAGGTCACCTCCTAGATAATGTGGATCTGTGTAGCGTGCATCTAAATGTGATTTGATCTCTTAGGCACGTGTGGTTTTAGACACAGAGAGGTCACCTCCTAGATAATGTGGATCTGTGTAGCGTGCATCTAAATGTGATTTGATCTCTTAGGCACGTGTGGTTTTAGACACAGAGGTCACCTCCTAGATAATGTGGATCTGTGTAGCGTGCATCTAAATGTGATTTGATCTCTTAGGCACGTGTGGTTTTAGACACAGAGAGGTCACCTCCTAGATAATGTGGATCTGTGTAGCGTGCATCTAAATGTGATTTGATCTCTTAGGCACGTGTGGTTTTAGACACAGAGAGGTCACCTCCTAGATAATGTGGATCTGTGTAGCGTGCATCTAAATGTGATTTGATCTCTTAGGCACGTGTGGTTTTAGACACAGAGAGGTCACCTCCTAGATAATGTGGATCTGTGTGTAGCGTGCATCTAAATGTGATTTGATCTCTTAGGCACGTGTGGTTTTAGACACAGAGAGGTCACCTCCTAGATAATGTGGATCTGTGCGTAGCGTGCATCTAAATGTGATTTGATCTCTTAGGCACGTGTGGTTTTAGATACAGAGGTCACCTCCTAGATAATGTGGATCTGTGTAGCGTGCATCTAAATGTGATTTGATCTCTTAGGCACGTGTGGTTTTAGACACAGAGAGGTCACCTCCTAGATAATGTGGATCTGTGTAGCGTGCATCTAAATGTGATTTGATCTCTTAGGCACGTGTGGTTTTAGACACAGAGGTCACCTCCTAGATAATGTGGATCTGTGTAGCGTGCATCTAAATGTGATTTGATCTCTTAGGCACGTGTGGTTTTAGACACAGAGAGGTCACCTCCTAGATAATGTGGATCTGTGTAGCGTGCATCTAAATGTGATTTGATCTCTTAGGCACGTGTGGTTTTAGACACAGAGAGGTCACCTCCTAGATAATGTGGATCTGTGTAGCGTGCATCTAAATGTGATTTGATCTCTTAGGCACGTGTGGTTTTAGACACAGAGGTCACCTCCTAAATAATGTGGATCTGTGTAGCGTGCATCTAAATGTGATTTGATCTCTTAGGCACGTGTGGTTTTAGACACAGAGAGAGGTCACCTCCTAGATAATGTGGATCTGTGTGTAGCGTGCATCTAAATGTGATTTGATCTCTTAGGCACGTGTGGTTTTAGACACAGAGAGGTCACCTCCTAAATAATGTGGATCTGTGTAGCGTACATCTAAATGTGATTTGATCTCTTAGGCACGTGTGGTTTTAGACACAGAGAGAGGTCACCTCCTAGATAATGTGGATCTGTGTAGCGTGCATCTAAATGTGATTTGATCTCTTAGGCACGTGTGGTTTTAGACACAGAGAGGTCACCTCCTAGATAATGTGGATCTGTGTGTAGCGTGCATCTAAATGTGATTTCATCTCTTAGGCACGTGTGGTTTTAGACACAGAGAGGTCACCTCCTAGATAATGTGGATCTGTGCGTAGCGTGCATCTAAATGTGATTTGATCTCTTAGGCACGTGTGGGTTTTAGACACAGAGAGAGGTCACCTCCTAGATAATGTTGGATCTGTGCGTAGCGTGCATCTAAATGTGATTTCATCTCAAGGTGCTGTAAGTGGACGGTGCGCGTTTGTTATTTTGTACACATTGGGAACGCACAACACACACACGTACACACACACGTACACACATACACACGTACACACACACACGCACACACACACACACACGAACACCGCGTTCCTCACTCGAAGCTGACACACACACACACGGACGTACGATCAACACGCACACGAACGCCACTTTTGTCACCAGCAGCTGACACACGTTTACACACACACGTACACACACACACACATACACACGTACACACACACACACACGTACACACACACGTACACACACATACACACGTACACACACACGTACACACGTACACACACACGCACACACACGTACACACACACGTACACACACATACACACGTACACATACACACGTACACATACACACGTACACACACGTACACACACACACACGAACACCGCATTCCTCACTCGAAGCTGACACACACACACACACACGGACGTACGATCAACACGCACACGAACGCCACTTTTTTCACCAGCAGCTGACGCACGTTTACACACGCTAAGTTTTTTTCCACGTAAATGTTCCCTTCGTTTTTTTACAACCCTACGGTGTGACCATTGGCTACTTCTTTGTCTTTTTTTACGTATGCTCCCACGCTTGACTCGGTGGCCCTTTCTGTCTGTGTTTGGCCGCAGGCTAAGACCGACGACATAGAGCCTGTTCGTTAGGGGGGGTTGATTAACAATGAACCCTATGGGAGTCTCACTGATTAACACTGAACCCTGTGGGAGTCTCACTGATTAACGCTGAACCCTGTGGGAGTCTCACTGATTAACACTGAACCCTGTGGGAGTCTCACTGATTAACGCTGAACCCTGTGGGAGTCTCACTGATTAACACTGAACCCTGTGGGAGTCTCACTGATTAACGCTGAACCCTGTGGGAGTCTCACTGATTAACGCTGAACCCTGTGGGAGTCTCACTGATTAACACTGAACCCTGTGGGAGTCTCATTGATTAACACTGAACCCTGTGGGAGTCTCACTGATTAACACTGAACCCTGTGGGAGTCTCACTGATTAACAATGAACCCTGTGGGAGTCTCACTGATTAACACTGAACCCTATGGGAGTCTCACTGATTAACACTGAACCCTGTGGGAGTCTCACTGATTAACACTGAACCCTGTGGGAGTCTCACTGATTAACACTGAACCCTGTGGGAGTCTCACTGATTAACACTGAACCCTGTGGGAGTCTCACTGATTAACACTGAACCCTGTGGGAGTCTCACTGATTAACACTGAACCCTGAGGGAGTCTCAATGATTAAGACTGAACCCTATGGGAGTCTCGCTGATTAACACTGAACCCTGTGGGAGTCTCACTGATTAACAATGAACCCTATGGGAGTCTCACTGATTAACACTGAACCCTGTGGGAGTCTCACTGATTAACACTGAACCCTGTGGGAGTCTCACTGATTAACACTGAACCCTGTGGGAGTCTCACTGATTAACGCCGAACCCTGAGGGAGTCTCACTGATTAACACTGAACCCTGAGGGAGTCTCACTGATTAACACTGAACCCTATGGGAGTCTCACTGATTAACACTGAACCCTGTGGGAGTCTCACTGATTAACACTGAACCCTATGGGAGTCTCACTGATTAACGCTGAACCCTGTGGGAGTCTCACTGATTAACACTGAACCCTATGGGAGTCTCACTGATTAACACTGAACCCTATGGGAGTCTCACTGATTAACGCTGAACCCTGTGGGAGTCTCACTGATTAACACTGAACCCTGAGGGAGTCTCAATGATTAAGACTGAACCCTATGGGAGTCTCACTGATTAACACTGAACCCTGTGGGAGTCTCACTGATTAACACTGAACCCTGTGGGAGTCTCAATGATTAACACTGAACCCTGTGGGAGTCTCACTGATTAACACTGAACCCTGTGGGAGTCTCACTGATTAACACTGAACCCTGTGGGAGTCTCACTGATTAACACTGAACCCTGAGGGAGTCTCACTGATTAACACTGAACCCTGTGGGAGTCTCACTGATTAACGCTGAACCCTGTGGGAGTCTCACTGATTAACACTGAACCCTATGGGAGTCTCACTGATTAACACTGAACCCTATGGGAGTCTCACTGATTAACACTGAACCCTGTGGGAGTCTCACTGATTAACAATGAACCCTATGGGAGTCTCACTGATTAACACATGCACCCTGTGGGAGTCTCACTGATTAACACTGAACCCTATGGGAGTCTCACTGATTAACACTGAACCCTGTGGGAGTCTCACTGATTAACACTGAACCCTATGGGAGTCTCACTGATTAACACTGAACCCTGTGGGAGTCTCAATGATTAACACTGAACCCTATGGGAGTCTCACTGATTAACACTGAACCCTGTGGGAGTCTCACTGATTAACAATGAACCCTATGGGAGTCTCACTGATTAACACATGCACCCTGTGGGAGTCTCACTGATTAACACTGAACCCTGTGGGAGTCTCACTGATTAACGCTGAACCCTGTGGGAGTCTCACTGATTAACGCTGAACCCTGTGGGAGTCTCACTGATTAACACTGAACCCTGTGGGAGTCTCACTGATTAACACTGAACCCTGTGGGAGTCTCACTGATTAACACTGAACCCTGAGGGAGTCTCACTGATTAACGCTGAACCCTGTGGGAGTCTCACTGATTAACACTGAACCCTGTGGGAGTCTCACTGATTAACAATGAACCCTATGGGAGTCTCACTGATTAACACATGAACCCTGTGGGAGTCTCACCGATTAACGCTGAACCCTGTGGGAGTCTCACTGATTAACGCTGAACCCTGTGGGAGTCTCACTGATTAACACTGAACCCTGTGGGAGTCTCACTGATTAACACTGAACCCTGTGGGAGTCTCACTGATTAACGCTGAACCCTGTGGGAGTCTCACTGATTAACGCTGAACCCTGTGGGAGTCTCACTGATTAACACTGAACCCTGTGGGAGTCTCACTGATTAACACTGAACCCTGAGGGAGTCTCAATGATTAACACATGCACCCTGTGGGAGTCTCACTGATTAACACTGAACCCTGTGGGAGTCTCACTGATTAACACTGAACCCTGTGGGAGTCTCACTGATTAACGCTGAACCCTATGGGAGTCTCACTGATTAACACTGAACCCTGTGGGAGTCTCACTGATTAACACTGAACCCTGTGGGAGTCTCACTGATTAACACTGAACCCTGTGGGAGTCTCACTGATTAACGCTGAACCCTGTGGGAGTCTCACTGATTAACACTGAACCCTGTGGGAGTCTCACTGATTAACACATGCACCCTGTGGGAGTCTCACTGATTAACACTGAACCCTATGGGAGTCTCACTGATTAACACATGCACCCTGTGGGAGTCTCACTGATTAACGCTGAACCCTATGGGAGTCTCACTGATTAACGCTGAACCCTGTGGGAGTCTCACTGATTAACACTGAACCCTGTGGGAGTCTCACTGATTAACGCTGAACCTTATGGGAGTCTCACTGATTAACGCTGAACCCTATGGGAGTCTCACTGATTAACGCTGAACCCTGTGGGAGTCTCACTGATTAACACTGAACCCTGTGGGAGTCTCACTGATTAACGCTGAACCCTGTGGGAGTCTCACTGATTAACACTGAACCCTATGGGAGTCTCACTGATTAACACTGAACCCTGAGGGAGTCTCAATGATTAAGACTGAACCCTGTGGGAGTCTCACTGATTAACGCTGAACCCTGTGGGAGTCTCACTGATTAACACTGAACCCTGTGGGAGTCTCACTGATTAACGCTGAACCCTGTGGGAGTCTCACTGATTAACGCTGAACCCTGTGGGAGTCTCACTGATTAACACTGAACCCTGTGGGAGTCTCACTGATTAACACTGAACCCTGTGGGAGTCTCACTGATTAACACTGAACCCTGTGGGAGTCTCACCGATTAACGCTGAACCCTGTGGGAGTCTCACTGATTAACAATGAACCCTATGGGAGTCTCACTGATTAACACATGCACCCTGTGGGAGTCTCACTGATTAACACTGAACCCTGTGGGAGTCTCACTGATTAACGCTGAACCCTGTGGGAGTCTCACTGATTAACGCTGAACCCTGTGGGAGTCTCACTGATTAACAATGAACCCTATGGGAGTCTCACTGATTAACACATGCACCCTGTGGGAGTCTCACTGATTAACGCCGAACCCTGTGGGAGTCTCACTGATTAACGCTGAACCCTATGGGAGTCTCACTGATTAACACTGAACCCTATGGGAGTCTCACTGATTAACACACTGAACCCTGTGGGAGTCTCACTGATTAACGCTGAACCCTATGGGAGTCTCACTGATTAACACTGAACCTTATGGGAGTCTCACTGATTAACACTGAACCCTATGGGAGTCTCACTGATTAACGCTGAACCCTGTGGGAGTCTCACTGATTAACACACTGAACCCTGTGGGAGTCTCACTGATTAACACTGAACCTTATGGGAGTCTCAGATGGCAGAGCAGGGCCCTCTCTGGAAGGCACACGTGTGTGGCCGGGCCCGACCGCGAGTCTCGCACGCCAGTCGTTGTCCGATGCCCCCTACGGGCGCGTAGGGGGCATCGTGGGATCGCGTGTCGCGCGTCCGCTGAGAGCAAGGCGACGTTTGCGGGCACCCTGCGACCCATCGTACGGCACAACGTGTGTGGGTGATGTTGGTTTTTATTTGCGTCCGGTGTGCAAATAACAGGAGATGTACCATAGTTTGGCGTGTACGCCCGATGACCTCCGACCCCCTAAATTCTGTTGGTGGGAGTGGAGCCGGCGTCATTAGTGAGTCTCTACTGAGCCTCTTTCAGGTGGGTCGGTGAGTTTGCGATGTGGCCGTAGAATGTTTCTGGTCATCGCCCCTGTCATTACCTCCCGTAGCCACCAGTCCCTTCACACTCACAACTGATACCCCTGTCATTACCTCCTGTAGCCACCAGTCCCTTCACACTCACAACTGATACCCCTGTCATTATCTCCCGTAGCCACCAGTCCCTTCACACTCACAACTGATACCCCTTGTCATTACCTCCCGTAGCCACCAGTCCCTTCACACTCATAACTGATACCCCTGTCATTACCTCCCGTAGCCACCAGTCCCTTCACACTCACAACTGATTCCCCTGTCATTACCTCCCGTAGCCACCAGTCCCTTCACACTCACAACTGATACCCCTGTCATTACCTCCTGTAGCCACCAGTCCCTTCACACTCACAACTGATACCCCTGTCATTACCTCCCGTAGCCACCAGTCCCTTCACACTCACAACTGATACCCCTGTCATTACCTCCCGTAGCCACCAGTCCCTTCACACTCACAACTGATACCCCTGTCATTACCTCCCGTAGCCACCAGTCCCTTCACACTCACAACTGATACCCCTGTCATTATCTCCTGTAGCCACCAGTCCCTTCACACTCACAACTGATACCCCTGTCATTACCTCCTGTAGCCACCAGTCCCTTCACACTCACAACTGATACCCCTGTCATTACCTCCCGTAGCCACCAGTCCCTTCACACTCACAACTGATACCCCTGTCATTACCTCCCGTAGCCACCAGTCCCTTCACACTCACAACTGATACCCCTGTCATTACCTCCTGTAGCCACCAGTCCCTTCACACTCACAACTGATACCCCTGTCATTACCTCCTGTAGCCACCAGTCCCTTCACACTCACAACTGATACCCCTGTCATTATCTCCTGTAGCCACCAGTCCCTTCACACTCACAACTGATACCCCTGTCATTACCTCCCGTAGCCACCAGTCCCTTCACACTCACAACTGATACCCTTGTCATTACCTCCTGTAGCCACCAGTCCCTTCACACTCACAACTGATACCCCTGTCATTACCTCCCGTAGCCACTAGTCCCTTCACACTCATAACTGATACCCCTGTCATTACCTCCCGTAGCCACCAGTCCCTTCACACTCACAACTGATACCCCTGTCATTACCTCCTGTAGCCACCAGTCCCTTCACACTCACAACTGATACCCCTGTCATTACCTCCCGTAGCCACCAGTCCCTTCACACTCACAACTGATACCCCTGTCGTTACCTCCCGTAGCCACCAGTCCCTTCACACTCACAACTGATACCCCTGTCATTACCTCCCGTAGCCACCAGTCCCTTCACACTCACAACTGATACCCCTGTCATTACCTCCCGTAGCCACCAGTCCCTTCACACTCACAACTGATACCCCTGTCATTACCTCCCGTAGCCACCAGTCCCTTCACACTCACAACTGATACCCCTGTCATTACCTCCCGTAGCCACCAGTCCCTTCACACTCACAACTGATACCCCTGTCATTACCTCCTGTAGCCACCAGTCCCTTCACACTCACAACTGATACCCCTGTCATTACCTCCCGTAGCCACCAGTCCCTTCACACTCACAACTGATACCCCTGCCATTACCTCCCGTAGCCACCAGTCCCTTCACACTCACAACTGATACCCCTGTCGTTACCTCCCGTAGCCACCAGTCCCTTCACACTCACAACTGATACCCCTGTCATTATCTCCTGTAGCCACCAGTCCCTTCACACTCACAACTGATACCCCTGTCATTACCTCCCGTAGCCACCAGTCCCTTCACACTCACAACTGATACCCCTGTCATTACCTCCCGTAGCCACCAGTCCCTTCACACTCACAACTGATACCCCTGTCATTACCTCCCGTAGCCACCAGTCCCTTCACACTCACAACTGATACCCCTGTCATTACCTCCCGTAGCCACCAGTCCCTTCACACTCACAACTGATACCCCTGTCATTACCTCCCGTAGCCACCAGTCCCTTCACACTCACAACTGATACCCCTGTCATTACCTTCCGTGGCCACTAGTGCATTCACACTGTAGGCTGACTCAACCTGTCGGTGATTGTTCATAAGGTCATGCAAAATAGTCAAAACCTTTTTTTACCCTGAGCTGCATTGCCATGTAGTCGTATGTCCTCATCAAAGTTAAGTTTAATACCATGATCAAGAATATTCATATGCGGTGGCTGTCATTATCAACGTTTCGACTCCAATCACCAGGATGTATTCTAAATTAATGTTTCAGATACTGAGTGTGGCCAGTTCCCCTGTCTTGGGCACAGTTCAAACAGCAGGGTATGGCCTCTCTGGTGATGCCTGTGCTCGAGGAAGGCGTTTCCCAGGTTCACGTGAACTTGTTATCATTCCAAGCCACCAAGCCTGTTCGATTTCCAACTACTGTGCTAATTTATTTTTTGCTGCATCTGTTTTTTTTAACTCTTGGAACTCAAAGATAACACACAAATGTCTACAAGGGACAGACAAGATCGCATTTTTTAAAATCTTTTTTGGAAAAGTGAAATATACAGCAGCCACGAACGCGTGATTATTCTCTAATCGACGTTGTTCCCTCTCCCTGTCTCTCGGTGCATTCCAACGGATGTCTCGCTGTGATTTTTTGCGTAATTTCCAGCTTTTATTTTCCGGTGTTTTCCCAGCGGCTCCCTGCGTTTCTCATCCGTGTCTTATTAGGCGGTGATTGTGATCTAAGCAACCTGCCGGGTGGCTCAGTGGCAGAGCAAACGGCTCCCAGTTAGAGGGCTGTGAGTTCTAATCCTGGTTGGGAGTTCACTTCACCCATCATCATCATCACCCCTCAACCGTTTGATAACAAAGCAATCATCATCAGCTGTGAAAACCACAGCAAGAAAATTTGAAAAAAAAATAATTCTTGCTGTGGTTTTCACACCTGATGATGATTGCTTCTTGTGTTGCAGTCGAAACGTCGTGAGAATTTTATTTCGATTTAAAGCTTTCGTGACTGCAATGATTCATCTTCTTTGGTTCTTTCGGTAAAGTCACGTATTTTATTGTTTCCCTTCTACGTGGTGGTGGTGGTGACTTTTACCGAAAGAACCAAGAATATGAATCTCTCTCTCTCTGCAGTCACGAAAGCTTTACATCAAAACTTTAAAAATGAGCACACCACTTTGTGAGGATGTCAGCGGCAAGTTGGCGTGTGGATCGACTCGCCCTCCCACCGTAGAAACGCAGAGTTTACACCGCCGGCTAGGGGCCGTGAAACAGCCGATGATCACCGCTTCGACTAATTTGGGGTAGGCAAATCACTTTTTGACTTAACCTGAGCGAGAACGGTTTCAAGGGAGGAGACCCGTGGTGAACTGGCGTGTGGAGGGCCCTCCCGTGTACCTTTTTTGACCAGTGTCCTCTTGCCACAGCTGCTGGCCCCGGGTCAAGAGAGGTGGTGGATCGCCGTTTTTGGTCACGTGGCTCCTCAGCCATCGGCGCCAACCCCTTGCACGCCGCGATGATCCTCATCCTTCACAAGGGCATTGATGGTAAGTAGCAAGAGGTGCGCGGCGATTCTTCGAGGTGCGCAAGTGGGAAACGCGTAAGAGTGTGTGTGTTAACCCACGGGTGCTATTGTATTGCACGTATGTTTAATTAATTTTGGCGCCGTTTTGCGTGTGGTGGGTTCTGGAGACACTTTGGATAGGCAACTTCTTTATTACAGTACATAGTTCATAGTTAGTTCATAGTTTTCATTTATTTGGTATAGCCCTGTGAGCCATTCGGCTCTTGAATCGGGTGCAACCGCAACAAACAAAAAACATGGAACAAGAAAACATCTTAAAGTGACTTTGTGTTGGACCGTGCAAACAGAAAATACAGGAACAAAAATATCAAAATATTCCTTGAAATATCACCGTACACCAACGCTGTGTGCAAAAAATCCCAGTGGGATGCAAGTCAACAACAACAACAACAACTTTAATAACAACAACAACTTTAATAACAACAACAACTTTAATAACAACAACAACTTTAATAACAACAACTTTAATAACAACAACTTTAATAACAACAACTTTAACAACAACAACTTTAATAACAACAACAACTTTAATAACAACAACAACAACAACAACCACAAGACAACTTAGATTAAGGCCATCAGTCTAACTCATAGTTCATAGTTTTCATTGATTTGGTATAGCCCTGTGAGCCATTCGGCTCTTGAATCGGAGTGCAACCGCAACAAACAAAAAACATGGAACAAGAAAACATCTTAAAGTGACTTTGTGTTGGACCGTGCAAACAGAAAATACAGGAACAAAAATATCAAAAATATTCCTTGAAATATCACCGTACACCAACGCTGTGTGCAAAAAATCCCAGTGGGATGCAAGTCAAATAACAACAACAACAACAACAAACAACAAACAACCACAAGACAACTAAGCTTATAAGGCCATCAGTCTAACTCCGCCACGTGGCGGCGAGCGGCCGTCTACGGGCAAACTGGCCCGGCACGTCGGTTCGCCAAACCCGGGGGCCCACGTCGCGGGCCCGGCTCCTGCTTAGCATCGCGAGAACCGACAGGGCCGGGAGGCGCGACCTCCGGGGGGCGATTGGCTTAGAGAGCTGCTTATCGCTTTGCGCCGTGTGGTTTTTTATTTTTGTTAATCTGTCGCCGCTCTTGGAGAAAGCCCCCCGAACGAACAACGCGAGGGGACGCGGGCCGGCAACTCCCCCCCGCTAGCGCCTCGTCTTCTCTTCGCCGCCCTCGATAGCGGCCACGACGAGATGCTGCGCCTGCTCAGCCCTCCGATCCCGTGGGGGGCGAAACGGGTCGAGGTAGGCGACGGCGGGCCCTGACTTGGAATCGCTGACCTGGGAGGTCGAGTGCACTCGCGACGCCCCCTTCAGAACCCCTCGACGACAAGAGCCTCGCGAGGAAGGAGGAATATCGTGAGGGCGATTTGCTCGCCGGGCGACGGTGACTGGCACCTTCACCGCGTCGAGGAAAAGTGAAAGGCGTCGCCGAGTCCAGCGAGATCGGGCTGTTTTGAGGCCAGGGTGGAGACAGGGTCCCGCCAGGAATTGGCGATCGACTTTTCGCCACGTTGCGGTGCCAAGCCCGAGAAAATATCACCGGCTCTCTCTCTCTCCCGAAGAGTCTGCTTCGGGAGGAGAGACGGCTGGTAGAAGTCGACGGCGAGATCATCCGCATTTGGGACATCGTCCTTGATCCACACACACACAAGCAACTCGACCGCAGAATAAAGAGGATCATTTCCTCCTGCGACCAGCGGGACGTCCCGCTCGCTCCGCCGCACAGCTGAAGGGCATCGAGCGAGCATCGTTCCCCCTTCGCAGCAGAACGTGCGGCGGAGGTAACCCGCTTGCTCTTCGTCAAGGCCCGGGATCACTTTCCTCCGGCGAGCACGACGGAGAACGAGCGCAACGTCGAGAAGTTCCACACCTTCGGGGGGCGACGAACCGCGCGAGGCGCTCAACGTCCTGCGCTGCCCCCCGAGCGGACCGGATCGAATTACCCGTTTCTACCGCGTGGGAGAGCCGGAGCACGCGGTCATCGAAACCATTAAAAACCCACCGCCCTCGGATAGCCATCGTCCTCCTTGGCCGCTCGGGCAACCGGCAAGACCACGTGCCTGATGTACCGGCCCGTGGAACACGTTCGACAGGTGTTGGCAGACTACCGCGCTCCGTGGGGGAGAGCCGTGGATCCCGGAGGCCGCACTTTCGCCCCGTGAAGAACGGCTGTGTGGGTGATGCCGGCCCGAAAGGGAACGCGCGAGCCGGAACGAGAAGCTTGCCTCCATGCTTCTAGAGCTTTTACGACGTCGACCCGAGGGGAAAAATGATTTCTTGGAACCTGCGGCCCGAGCTCGGTTGCCCGCCAACCGGCTCGCAAGTCACCAAATCCCCGAGGGTAGGCGCCGCTACCAATTTTTTGGTGAACATCTCCGTCGGCTGTTTTGTGTGTCGCGCCAAGAACCTGCGTGCGGGTCTCGAGAGGCGCAAAGGAACTTTGTGGGACCGTCCAAATCTATCCGCCGGCACCCGGCACTACTCGCCCGTTGACATCAGCGGCGTGTACACAGGCTCCAGGACGTCGAAAAGACGTTAGAAACTTTTCCCAGCTCTTCAACTCCTCCTCCTGCTGAACCACCCCACCCCGTTCTTTGCCAGGAACGGAGGACGGGAGCTTAAAGGAAGCCGTCCGCGGGTGGGTCCATGGACGGCGACATTTTTTGGCGGCCTCGGCTGACACAGAAGAAGGGAATCCTGACGACGAGGAACATCGGCGAACTTCACGAATCCCCCCCAAAAAAAAAAAAGAGGAGGAGGACCCCCAGGAAGTTGGTGACGTACGAAGTGTTCACGAGGCGACATCTGGCCCGCCATGGTGAAGGGGGAAGAGCTCGTATAACCCTGCCACAGTGTGTGGATGGAGATCAAGTCTTTCGTAAAGGGGCTCCCGTGGAGGAGGCCCTCCTGGAGGGGCCCCCGACGGGGGTCCTCGGTTTGGAGCACTACGAGGAGCTGGGCCCCGGTAAGCGGGCGCCAAAAAACTTCACCGGGGGACCGTGGCGAGGTGCATCGGCTGTTTCCGCGCCTAACCGGCACGTCAAAGTCCCAGAGGTGCTTCTTTGACGAGGAGGAGCTGGTGTTCCAACATCTACTCTCGCCTCTGCCGGCTCGAGGTCACGCCTTGGTCAATGCATGAGCTCTACGGGGTACGAGATCCAGAGACTTCACGCAGGTGCAAAATCAACCGTATAACCCTGCCACGGTGTGGATGGAGATCAAGTCTTTCGTAAAAGGGGCTCCCGTGGAGGAGGCCCTCCGGAGGGGCCCCCGACGGGGTTCCTCGGTTTGGAGCACTACGAGGAGCTGGGCCCCGGTAAGCGGGCGCCAAAAAACTTCACCGGGGGACCGTGGCGAGGTGCATCGGCTGTTTCCGCGCCTAACCGGCACGTCAAAGTCCCAGAGGTGCTTCTTTGACGAGGAGGAGCTGGTGTTCCAACATCTACTCTCGCCTCTGCCGGCTCGAGGTCACGCCTTGGTCAATGCATGAGCTCTACGGGGCACGAGATCCAGAGACTTCACGCAGGTGCAAAATCAACCGTATAACCCTGCCACGGTGTGGATGGAGATCAAGTCTTTCGTAAAGGGGCTCCCGTGGAGGAGGCCCTCCTGGAGGGGCCCCCGACGGGGGTCCTCGGTTTGGAGCACTACGAGGAGCTGGGCCCCGGTAAGCGGGCGCCAAAAAACTTCACCGGGGGACCGTGGCGAGGTGCATCGGCTGTTTCCGCGCCTAACCGGCACGTCAAAGTCCCAGAGGTGCTTCTTTGACGAGGAGGAGCTGGTGTTCCAACATCTACTCTCGCCTCTGCCGGCTCGAGGTCACGCCTTGGTCAATGCATGAGCTCTACGGGGCACGAGATCCAGGACCTCACGCAGGTGCAAAATCAACCGTATAACCCTGCCACAGTGTGTGGATGGAGATCAAGTCTTTCGTAAAGGGGCTCCCGTGGAGGAGGCCCTCCGGAGGGGCCCCCGACGGGGGTCCTCGGTTTGGAGCACTACGAGGAGCTGGGCCCCGGTAAGCGGGCGCCAAAAAACTTCACCGGGGGACCGTGGCGAGGTGCATCGGCTGTTTCCGCGCCTAACCGGCACGTTCAAAGTCCCAGAGGTGCTTCTTTGACGAGGAGGAGCTGGTGTTCCAACATCTACTCTCGCCTCTGCCGGCTCGAGGTCACGCCTTGGTCAATGCATGAGCTCTACGGGGCACGAGATCCAGAGACTTCACGCAGGTGCAAAATCAACCGTATAACCCTGCCACGGTGTGGATGGAGATCAAGTCTTTCGTAAAGGGGCTCCCGTGGAGGAGGCCCTCCGGAGGGGCCCCCGACGGGGGTCCTCGGTTTGGAGCACTACGAGGAGCTGGGCCCCGGGAAGCGGGCGCCAAAAAACTTCACCGGGGGACCGTGGCGAGGTGCATCGGCTGTTTCCGCGCCTAACCGGCACGTCAAAGTCCCAGAGGTGCTTCTTTGACGAGGAGGAGCTGGTGTTCCAACATCTACTCTCGCCTCTGCCGGCTCGAGGTCACGCCTTGGTCAATGCGTGAGCTCTACGGGGCACGAGATCCAGAGACTTCACGCAGGTGCAAAATCAACCGTATAACCCTGCCACGGTGTGGATGGAGATCAAGTCTTTCGTAAAGGGGCTCCGTGGAGGAGGCCCTCCTGGAGGGCCTCCGACGGGGTCCTCGGTTTGGAGCACTACGAGGAGCTGGGCCCCGGTAAGCGGGCGGCAAAAAACTTCACCGGGGGACCGTGGCGAGGTGCATCGGCTGTTTCCGCGCCTAACCGGCACGTCAAAGTCCCAGAGGTGCTTCTTTGACGAGGAGGAGCTGGTGTTCCAACATCTACTCTCGCCTCTGCCGGCTCGAGGTCACGCCTTGGTCAATGCATGAGCTCTACGGGGCACGAGATCCAGAGACTTCACGCAGGTGCAAAATCAACCGTATAACCCTGCCACGGTGTGGATGGAGATCAAGTCTTTCGTAAAGGGGCTCCGTGGAGGAGGCCCTCCGGAGGGGCCCCCGACGGGGGTCCTCGGTTTGGAGCACTACGAGGAGCTGGGCCCGGTAAGCGGGCGCCAAAAAACTTCACCGGGGGACCGTGGCGAGGTGCATCGGCTGTTTCCGCGCCTAACCGGCACGTCAAAGTCCCAGAGGTGCTTCTTTGACGAGGAGGAGCTGGTGTTCCAACATCTACTCTCGCCTCTGCCGGCTCGAGGTCACGCCTTGGTCAATGCGTGAGCTCTACGGGGCACGAGATCCAGAGACTTCACGCAGGTGCAAAATCAACCGTATAACCCTGCCACGGTGTGGATGGAGATCAAGTCTTTCGTAAAGGGGCTCCGTGGAGGAGGCCCTCCGGAGGGGCCCCCGACGGGGGTCCTCGGTTTGGAGCACTACGAGGAGCTGGGCCCGGTAAGCGGGCGCCAAAAAACTTCACCGGGGGACCGTGGCGAGGTGCATCGGCTGTTTCCGCGCCTAACCGGCACGTCAAAGTCCCAGAGGTGCTTCTTTGACGAGGAGGAGCTGGTGTTCCAACATCTACTCTCGCCTCTGCCGGCTCGAGGTCACGCCTTGGTCAATGCGTGAGCTCTACGGGGCACGAGATCCAGAGACTTCACGCAGGTGCAAAATCAACCGTGCCGGTGCACGCGTTAAGTCGGTCGGAATCGGGAACGTTTAATTTGCATTGGAGGAATCCGATGAGCTATGAAGCTGAATTTTGATTTAAAGCTTTCGTGACTGCAGGGATTCATATTCTTGGTTCTTTCGATGAAGTCACCACGTTGAAGGGGAAACGATAAAATAATAAAAATAAAACCATCACGACGTTTTCGACTGCAACACAAGCAAGCAATCATCATCAGGTGTGAAAACCGCAGCAAGAAAATTTGAAAAAAGTGGCGTTTTTTTTCTTAACGTCAGCACCACGCAGAGCGATTTGACAAGTTTGTTCAGATGGACGAGTCCATCTATGTTTGGAAAAGAGGAGGGGGGAGACGAAAATAATGGATGCGGTCTGAAAGCCACCGTAAGCGTGAACAATCAATTAAGACCCGAAATGAAAGGACTTTACCGAAAGAACCAAGAATATGAACTATAAAGCTCTTTTTTTTTACAGATCTCCAGATCTCAGGGCACATTTGGAGATGTGTTCCTGATTTTTGGATGCATCTGAAAAATTATGAAAATTGGTACCTAGATAAGAATTTCGGACGAGATCAGAATTTACATCATTAGACCTCCTTTGCCAGTACCAAAATAAAATAATAGGGGTCTTCCCCTTGTTTTTTCTGGCAACAAAACTGAAACCTTTTTTTAACAAGGATTAATGTTACTGCATTAACCGCAATACCTGCAGTCAAAATGCAAACAAAAAACACACACACTATGATAATATGATGATGATGCATTGTCCTTGAAACTGATTGGTCCACACCGATGGACGAGCTTGATGATTCGCTACCGCCTTAGTTGCCTGCGTGGTTTAGCGAATCATCAAATAACACGTTATTTAAATGCGTGCCTACAAAGAGCAGCGTGCTTCAATAGGGATTGCCATTGGTAGGGGCTATTTTAATAAAACAATGAATGATAAAGAGGAAGGACAAGTTCAAAGGCCTCGCATAATGCACATGCATAATGAACGTTGCCTCAGTAATCCCCCCCGTCAATTGTGCAAGAGACCAGCTACGTGGTCAACACATCTATGCCTCTATATAAGGAACGGAACAGTAAGACTTTTCCACATATCTGGCTGTCGTCTGATGAAGCTAATTGTAATTACTGGCGAAACGTCACGGTACTCAAGACTGTAAATGTTGTGGCTTGGCTCTCCAACGCACAACCGGTGTGCTGTACTAGTACACTACACTATACACTACACTACTATACACTACACTATACACTACACTATACACTACTATACACTACACTATACACTACATTATACACTACACTACTATACATGACACTACACACTAGTGCTGTACTAGTGATGAATTGGCCACGTTCTGTTTACACTACACTATACACTACACTATACACTACACTATACACTACTATACACTACTATACACTACACTATACACTACTATACACTACACTATACACTACTATACACTACACTATACACTACACTATACACTACACTACTATACACTACACTACTATACACTACACTATACACTACACTATGCACTACTATACACTACACTATACACTACACTATACACTACACTACTATACACTACATTATACACTACACTATACACTACTATACACTACACTATACACTACATTATACACTACACTACTATACACTACACTATACACTACACTATACACTACTATACACTACACTATACACTACATTATACACTACACTACTATACATGACACTACACACTAGTGCTGTACTAGTGATGAATTGGCCACGTTCTGTTTACACTACACTATACACTACACTATACACTACACTATACACTACTATACACTACTATACACTACACTATACACTACTATACACTACACTATACACTACTATACACTACACTATACACTACACTATACACTACACTACTATACACTACACTACTATACACTACACTATACACTACACTATGCACTACTATACACTACACTATACACTACACTATACACTACACTACTATACACTACACTATACACTACACTATACACTACACTATACACTACATTATACACTACACTACTATAAATGACACTACACACTAGTGCTGTACTAGTGATGAATTGGCCACGTTCTGTTTACACTACACTATACACTACACTATACACTACACTATACACTACTATACACTACTATACACTACACTATACACTACTATACACTACACTATACACTACTATACACTACACTATACACTACACTATACACTACACTACTATACACTACACTACTATACACTACACTATACACTACACTATGCACTACTATACACTACACTATACACTACACTATACACTACACTACTATACACTACACTATACACTACACTATACACTACTATACACTACACTATACACTACATTATACACTACACTACTATACACTACACTATACACTACACTATACACTACTATACACTACACTATACACTACATTATACACTACACTACTATACATGACACTACACACTAGTGCTGTACTAGTGATGAATTGGCCACGTTCTGTTTACACTACACTATACACTACACTATACACTACACTATACACTACTATACACTACTATACACTACACTATACACTACTATACACTACACTATACACTACTATACACTACACTATACACTACACTATACACTACACTACTATACACTACACTACTATACACTACACTATACACTACACTATACACTACACTATACACTACACTACTATACACTACACTACTATACACTACACTATACACTACACTATGCACTACTATACACTACACTATACACTACACTATACACTACACTACTATACACTACACTATACACTACACTATACACTACTATACACTACACTATACACTACACTATACACTACACTACTATACATGACACTACACACTAGTGCTGTACTAGTGATGAATTGGCCACGTTCTGTTTACACTACACTATACACTACTATACACTACACTATACACTACACTATACACTACACTACTATACACTACACTACTATACACTACACTATACACTACACTATGCACTACTATACACTACACTATACACTACATTATACACTACACTACTATACACTACACTATACACTACACTATACACTACACTATACACTACACTACTATACATGACACTACACACTAGTGCTGTACTAGTGATGAATTGGCCACATTCTGTTTACACTACACTATACACTACATTATACACTACACTACTATACATGACACTACACACTAGTGCTGTACTAGTGATGAATTGGCCACGTTCTGTTTACACTACACTATACACTACACTATACACTACTACTATACACTACACTATACACTACACTATACACTACTATACACTACACTATACACTACATTATACACTACACTACTATACACTACACTATACACTACTATACACTACACTATACACTACATTATACACTACACTACTATACATGACACTACACACTAGTGCTGTACTAGTGATGAATTGGCCACGTTCTGTTTACGTGACAATCCTTACTAGTTGGCTGGGTTTTGACGACACATTTATACATTCAAGCGATTTGACCCAAAACACCTCTATCACGGATAAATATTGGCTCGCGAAAGCCTACGTTGACGTGTTAAACTGCATCGCGCACGTGTGGATTCTTGTATTCCACCACGGTGACACCCACAGAGCATCAAACCGGGTCCATAACTAAATAGCAAGGTTAGTGGAGGTGGTGTAACAACAGCACGCCCATTGGTGAAAATAACCAGGGAGCGACGGGCCAAAGTTGTGAAGCAACACACTTGGGAAGAATCAAAAAAGAGCGGAACCAAACGTCTCCCACAAAATAAAAAAACGCTGAGATAGACCCTGGGCCCCGGGGACATCCGGCAAAGGACGTCGGGGGGGGGACTGACGGGCGGCGAGACTAACGGAGGAGTAGAGGTTCCAAGGAAGAGAGAAAGCGGTGTTAGACAAGATGACACATTCACTAGCCCCAGCTATACACACACACACACACACCACCAGATCTACACACATTCACTAGCCCCAGCTACACACACACACCACCAGATCTACACACATTCACTAACCCCAGCTATACACACACACACACCACCAGATCTACACACATTCACTAACCCCTGCTACACACACACCACCAGATCTACACACATTCACTAGCCCCAGCTATACACACACACACACACACCACCAGATCTACACACATTCACTAACCCCTGCTACACACACACCACCAGATCTACACACATTCACTAGCCCCAGCTATACACACACACACACACACACCACCAGATCTACACACATTCACTAACCCCTGCTACACACACACCACCAGATCTACACACATTCACTAGCCCCAGCTATACACACACACACACACACCACCAGATCTACACACATTCACTAACCCCAGCTATACACACACACACACACACCACCAGATCTACACACATTCACTAACCCCTGCTACACACACACACACCACCAGATCTACACACATTCACTAACCCCAGCTATACACACACACACACACACCACCAGATCTACACACATTCACTAACCCCTGCTACACACACACCACCAGATCTACACACATTCACTAACCCCAGCTACACACACACACACACCACCAGATCTACACACATTCACTAACCCCTGCTACACACACACCACCAGATCTACACACATTCACTAGCCCCAGCTATACACACACACACACACACCACCAGATCTACACACATTCACTAGCCCCAGCTATACACACACACACACACCACCAGATCTACACACATTCACTAACCCCTGCTACACACACACCACCAGATCTACACACATTCACTAGCCCCAGCTATACACACACACACACACACCACCAGATCTACACACATTCACTAGCCCCAGCTATACACACACACACACACACCACCAGATCTACACACATTCACTAACCCCAGCTATACACACACACACACACCACCACCAGATCTACACACATTCACTAACCCCAGCTATACACACACACACCACCAGATCTACACACATTCACTAACCCCTGCTACACACACACCACCAGATCTACACACATTCACTAGCCCCAGCTACACACACACCACCAGATCTACACACATTCACTAACCCCAGCTATACACACACACACACACCACCAGATCTACACACATTCACTAACCCCTGCTACACACACACACACACCATCCCCAGATCTACACACATTCACTAACCCCTGCTACACACACACCACCAGATCTACACACATTCACTAACCCCAGCTATACACACACACACACACACCACCAGATCTACACACATTCACTAACCCCTGCTACACACACACCACCAGATCTACACACATTCACTAACCCCAGCTACACACACACACACCACCAGATCTACACACATTCACTAGCCCCAGCTATACACACACACACACACACCACCAGATCTACACACATTCACTAGCCCCAGCTATACACACACACACACACACCACCAGATCTACACACATTCACTAGCCCCAGCTATACACACACACACATACCACCAGATCTACACACATTCACTATACACACACACACACACACCACCAGATCTACACACATTCACTAGCCCCTGCTACACACACACACACACCACCAGATCTACACACATTCACTAACCCCTGCTACACACACACACACACCATCCCCAGATCTACACACATTCACTAACCCCTGCTACACACACACCACCAGATCTACACACATTCACTAACCCCAGCTATACACACACACACACACACCACCAGATCTACACACATTCACTAACCCCTGCTACACACACACCACCAGATCTACACACATTCACTAACCCCAGCTACACACACACACACCACCAGATCTACACACATTCACTAGCCCCAGCTATACACACACACACACACACCACCAGATCTACACACATTCACTAGCCCCAGCTATACACACACACACACACACCACCAGATCTACACACATTCACTAGCCCCAGCTATACACACACACACACACACCACCAGATCTACACACATTCACTAACCCCAGCTATACACACACACACACACCACCAGATCTACACACATTCAATAACCCCAGCTATACACACACACCACCAGATCTACACACATTCACTAGCCCCAGCTACACACACACACACACCATCCCCAGATCTACACACATTCACTAACCCCTGCTACACACACACCACCAGATCTACACACATTCACTAACCCCTGCTACACACACACACACACCATCCCCAGATCTACACACATTCACTAGCCCCAGCTACACACACACACACACACCACCACCAGATCTACACACATTCACTAGCCCCTGCTACACACACACACCACCAGATCTACACACATTCACTAGCCCCAGCTATACACACACACACACACCACCAGATCTACACACATTCACTAACCCCAGCTACACACACACACACCACCAGATCTACACACATTCACTAACCCCAGCTATACACACACCACCAGATCTACACACATTCACTAACCCCAGCTATACACACACACACACACACCACCAGATCTACACACATTCACTAGCCCCAGCTACACACACACACACACACCACCAGATCTACACACATTCACTAACCCCTGCTACACACACACCACCAGATCTACACACATTCACTAACCCCAGCTATACACACACACACACACACCACCAGATCTACACACATTCACTAACCCCTGCTACACACACACCACCAGATCTACACACATTCACTAACCCCAGCTATACACACACACACACACCACCAGATCTACACACATTCACTAACCCCTGCTACACACACACCACCAGATCTACACACATTCACTAACCCCAGCTATACACACACACACACACACCACCAGATCTACACACATTCACTAACCCCTGCTACACACACACCACCAGATCTACACACATTCACTAACCCCAGCTATACACACACACACACACACCACCAGATCTACACACATTCACTAACCCCTGCTACACACACACCACCAGATCTACACACATTCACTAGCCCCAGCTATACACACAGACACACACACCACCAGATCTACACACATTCACTAGCCCCAGCTATACACACACACACACACACCACCAGATCTACACACATTCACTAACCCCTGCTACACACACACCACCAGATCTACACACATTCACTAGCCCCAGCTATACACACACACACACACCACCAGATCTACACACATTCACTAGCCCCAGCTACACACACACACCACCAGATCTACACACATTCACTAGCCCCTGCTACACACACACACACACACCACCACCAGATCTACACACATTCACTAACCCCAGCTACACACACACACACACACCACCAGATCTACACACATTCACTAGCCCCAGCTACACACACACACACCATCCCCAGATCTACACACATTCACTAACCCCTGCTACACACACACACACACCATCCCCAGATCTACACACATTCACTAGCCCCAGCTACACACACACACACACCACCAGATCTACACACATTCACTAACCCCAGCTACACACACACACACACACCACCACCAGATCTACACACATTCACTAGCCCCAGCTACACACACACACACACACCACCAGATCTACACACATTCACTAGCCCCAGCTACACACACACACACACCACCAGATCTACACACATTCACTAACCCCAGCTACACACACACACCACCAGATCTACACACATTCACTAGCCCCAGCTACACACACACCACCAGATCTACACACATTCACTAGCCCCAGCTACACACACACACACACCACCAGATCTACACACATTCACTAACCCCTGCTACACACACACCACCAGATCTACACACATTCACTAACCCCTGCTACACACACACCACCAGATCTACACACATTCACTAGCCCCAGCTACACACACACACACCACCAGATCTACACACATTCACTAACCCCAGCTACACACACACACACCACCAGATCTACACACATTCACTAGCCCCAGCTACACACACACACACACACCACCAGATCTACACACATTCACTAGCCCCAGCTACACACACACACACACCACCACCAGATCTACACACATTCACCATCCCCAGCTACACACACACCACCAGATCTACACACATTCACTAGCCCCAGCTACACACACACACCACCAGATCTACACACATTCACTAGCCCCTGCTACACACACACACACACACCACCACCAGATCTACACACATTCACTAACCCCAGCTACACACACACACACACACCACCAGATCTACACACATTCACTAGCCCCAGCTACACACACACACACACCATCCCCAGATCTACACACATTCACTAACCCCTGCTACACACACACACACACCATCCCCAGATCTACACACATTCACTAGCCGCAGCTACACACACACACACACCACCAGATCTACACACATTCACTAACCCCAGCTACACACACACACACACACCACCACCAGATCTACACACATTCACTAGCCCCAGCTACACACACACACACACACCACCAGATCTACACACATTCACTAGCCCCAGCTACACACACACACACACCACCAGATCTACACACATTCACTAACCCCAGCTACACACACACACCACCAGATCTACACACATTCACTAGCCCCAGCTACACACACACCACCAGATCTACACACATTCACTAGCCCCAGCTACACACACACACACACCACCAGATCTACACACATTCACTAGCCCCAGCTACACACACACACACCATCACCAGATCTACACACATTCACTAGCCCCTGCTACACACACACCACCAGATCTACACACATTCACTAGCCCCAGCTACACACACACACACACCACCAGATCTACACACATTCACTAGCCCCAGCTACACACACACACACACACCACCAGATCTACACACATTCACTAGCCCCAGCTACACACACACACACACCACCAGATCTACACACATTCACTAGCCCCAGCTACACACACACACACACCACCAGATCTACACACATTCACTAGCCCCAGCTACACACACACCACCAGATCTACACACATTCACTAGCCCCAGCTACACACACACACACCACCAGATCTACACACATTCACTAGCCCCAGCTACACACACACACCACCAGATCTACACACATTCACTAGCCCCAGCTACACACACACACACCACCAGATCTACACACATTCACTAGCCCCAGCTACACACACACCACCAGATCTACACACATTCACTAGCCCCAGCTACACACACACACACACACCACCAGATCTACACACATTCACTAACCCCAGCTACACACACACACACACCATCCCCAGATCTACACACATTCACTAGCCCCAGCTACACACACACACACACCACCAGATCTACACACATTCACTAGCCCCTGCTACACACACACCACCAGATCTACACACATTCACTAGCCCCAGCTACACACACACACCACCAGATCTACACACATTCACTAGCCCCAGCTACACACACACACACACCACCAGATCTACACACATTCACTAGCCCCCAGCTACACACACACACACACACCACCAGATCTACACACATTCACTAGCCCCAGCTACACACACACACACACACCACCAGATCTACACACATTCACTAGCCCCAGCTACACACACACACACACACCACCAGATCTACACACATTCACTAACCCCTGCTACACACACACCACCAGATCTACACACATTCACTAGCCCCAGCTACACACACACACACACCACCAGATCTACACACATTCACTAGCCCCAGCTACACACACACACACACCACCAGATCTACACACATTCACTAACCCCAGCTACACACACACACACCACCAGATCTACACACATTCACTAGCCCCAGCTACACCACACACACACACCACCAGATCTACACACATTCACTAGCCCCTGCTACACACACACCACCAGATCTACACACATTCACTAGCCCCAGCTACACACACACACACCACCAGATCTACACACATTCACTAGCCCCAGCTACACACACACCACCAGATCTACACACATTCACTAGCCCCAGCTACACACACACACACACCACCAGATCTACACACATTCACTAGCCCCAGCTACACACACACACACCACCACCACCAGATCTACACACATTCACTAGCCCCAGCTACACACACACCACCACCAGATCTACACACATTCACTAGCCCCAGCTACACACACACACACACACCACCAGATCTACACACATTCACTAGCCCCAGCTACACACACACACACACCACCAGATCTACACACATTCACTAACCCCAGCTACACACACACACACCACCAGATCTACACACATTCACTAGCCCCCAGCTACACACACACACACACACCACCAGATCTACACACATTCACTAGCCCCAGCTACACACACACCACACATCACCAGATCTACACACATTCACTAGCCCCAGCTACACACACACACCACCAGATCTACACACATTCACTAGCCCCAGCTACACACACACACACACCACCAGATCTACACACATTCACTAACCCCTGCTACACACACACACACACCACCCACAGATCTACACACATTCACTAGCCCCCAGCTACACACACACACACCACCACCAGATCTACACACATTCACTAGCCCCAGCTACACACACACACACACCACCACCAGATCTACACACATTCACTAGCCCCAGCTACACACACACACACACACCACCAGATCTACACACATTCACTAGCCCCAGCTACACACACACACACCACCACCAGATCTACACACATTCACTAGCCCCCAGCTACACACACACACACACACCACCAGATCTACACACATTCACTAACCCCCAGCTACACACCCACCCACACCACCAGATCTACACACATTCACTAGCCCCAGCTACACACACACACACACACCACCAGATCTACACACATTCACTAGCCCCAGCTACACACACCACACACACACACCACCAGATCTACACACATTCACTAGCCCCAGCTACACACACACACACACACCACCAGATCTACACACATTCACTAGCCCCAGCTACACACACACACACACACACCACCAGATCTACACACATTCACTAGCCCCAGCTACACACACACACACACACCCACCAGATCTACACACATTCACTAGCCCCAGCTACACACACACACACACACACCACCAATCTACACACATTCACTAGCCCCAGCTACACACACACACACACCACCACCAGATCTACACACATTCACTAGCCCCAGCTACACACACACACACACACCACCAGATCTACACACATTCACTAGCCCCAGCTACACACACACACACCACCACCAGATCTACACACATTCACTAGCCCCCAGCTACACACACACACACACACCACCAGATCTACACACATTCACTAGCCCCAGCTACACACACACACACACACCACCAGATCTACACACATTCACTAGCCCCAGCTACACACACACACACACACCACCAGATCTACACACATTCACTAGCCCCAGCTACACACACACACCACCACCAGATCTACACACATTCACTAGCCCCAGCTACACACACACACCACCACCAGATCTACACACATTCACTAGCCCCAGCTATACACACACACACACACCACCAGATCTACACACATTCACTAGCCCCAGCTACACACACACACACACCACCACCAGATCTACACACATTCACTAGCCCCAGCTACACACACACACACACCACCAGATCTACACACATTCACTAGCCCCAGCTACACACACACACACACACACCACCAGATCTACACACATTCACTAGCCCCAGCTACACACACACACACCACCAGATCTACACACATTCACTAGCCCCAGCTACACACACACACCACCACCAGATCTACACACATTCACTAGCCCCAGCTACACACACACACACACACACCAGATCTACACACATTCACTAGCCCCAGCTACACACACACACACACCACCAGATCTACACACATTCACTAGCCCCAGCTACACACACACACACCACCAGATCTACACACATTCACTAGCCCCAGCTACACACACACACACACCACCAGATCTACACACATTCACTAGCCCCAGCTACACACACACACCACCAGATCTACACACATTCACTAGCCCCAGCTACACACACACACACACCACCAGATCTACACACATTCACTAGCCCCAGCTACACACACACACACACCACCAGATCTACACACATTCACTAACCCCAGCTATACACACACACACACACACCACCAGATCTACACACATTCACTAACCCCTGCTACACACACACACACACCATCCCCAGATCTACACACATTCACTAGCCCCAGCTACACACACACACACACCACCAGATCTACACACATTCACTAGCCCCAGCTACACACACACCACCAGATCTACACACATTCACTAGCCCCAGCTACACACACAACACACACACCACCAGATCTACACACATTCACTAGCCCCAGCTACACACACACACACACACCACCAGATCTACACACATTCACTAGCCCCAGCTACACACACACACACACACCCAGATCTACACACATTCACTAGCCCCAGCTACACACACACACACACACCACCAGATCTACACACATTCACTAGCCCCAGCTACACACACACACACCACCAGATCTACACACATTCACTAGCCCCAGCTACACACACACACACACACACCAGATCTACACACATTCACTAACCCCAGCTACACACACACACACACCACCAGATCTACACACATTCACTAGCCCCAGCTACACACACACACACACACCATACCAGATCTACACACATTCACTAGCCCCTGCTACACACAACACACACCATCCACCAGATCTACACACATTCACTAGCCCAGCTACACACACCACACACACCACCAGATCTACACACATTCACTACCCCAGCTCAACACACCACATCTACACACATTCACTAGCCCCTGCTACACACACACACACACACCACCAGATCTACACACATTCACTAACCCCAGCTACACACACACACACACCAGATCTACACACATTCACTAGCCCCTGCTACACACACACACACACACCACCAGATCTACACACATTCACTAGCCCCAGCTAACACACAACACACACACCACCAGATCTACACACATTCACTAGCCCCAGCTACACACACACACACACCAGATCTACACACATTCACTAGCCCCAGCTACACACACACACCACCAGATCTACACACATTCACTAGCCCCCAGCTACACACACACACACCACCACCAGATCTACACACATTCACTAGACCCCTGCTACACACACACACACCACCAGATCTACACACATTCACTAGCCCCAGCTACACACACACACACACCCACATTCACTAGCCAGCTACACACACACACACACCACCCAGATCTACACACATTCACTAGCCCCAGCTACACACACACACACACACACCACCAGATCTACACACATTCACTAGCCCAGCTACACACACACACACACACCACCAGATCTACACACATTCACTAGCCCAAGCTACACACACCCAAACAAACCACACACCACCAGATCTACACACATTCACTAGCCCCAGCTACACACACCACCA
>NW_027422824.1:0-103973 GCF_048934315.1 Petromyzon marinus
GGGACGGGCCCGGGGGGACGGCCCGGGGACGGCCCGGGGGACGGCCCGGGGGACGGCCCGGGGGACGGCCCGGGGGACGGCCCGGGGGACGGCCCGGGGGACGGCCCGGGGGACGGCCCGGGGGACGGCCCGGGGGACGGCCCGGGGGACGGCCCGGGGGACGGCCCGGGGACGGCCCGGGGGACGGCCCGGGGGACGGCCCGGGGACGGCCCGGGGGACGGCCCGCGGGACGGCCCGCGGGACGGCCCGCGGGACGGGCCCGGGGGACGGCCCGGGGGACGGCCGGGGGACGGCCCGGGGGACGGCCCGGGGGACGGCCCGGGGGACGGCCCGGGGGACGGCCCGGGGGACGGCCCGGGGGACGGCCCGGGGGACGGCCCGGGGGACGGCCCGGGGGACGGCCCGGGGGACGGCCCGGGGGACGGCCCGGGGGACGGCCCGGGGGACGGCCCGGGGGACGGCCCGGGGGACGGCCCGGGGGACGGCCCGGGGGACGGCCCGGGGACCGGCCCGGGGACGGCCCGGGGGACGGCCCGGGGGACGGCCCGGGGGACGGCCCGGGGGACGGCCCGGGGGACGGCCCGGGGGACCGGCCCGGGGACCGGCCCGGGGACCGGCCCGGGGGACGGCCCGGGGGACGGCCCGGGGGACGGCCCGGGGGACGGCCCGGGGGACGGCCCGGGGGACGGCCCGGGGGACGGCCCGGGGGACGGCCCGGGGACCGGCCCGGGGGACGGCCCGGGGACCGGCCCGGGGACCGGCCCGGGGACCGGCCCGGGGACCGGCCCGGGTGACGGCCCGGGTGACGGCCCGGGGACGGCCCGGGGGACGGCCCGGGGGACGGCCCGGGGGACGGCCCGGGGGACGGCCCGGGGGACGGCCCGGGGGACGGCCCGGGGGACGGCCCGGGGGACGGCCCGGGGGACGGCCCGGGGGACGGCCCGGGGGACGGCCCGGGGGACGGCCCGGGGGACGGCCCGGGGGACGGCCCGGGGGACGGCCCGGGGGACGGCCCGGGGGACGGCCCGGGGGACGGCCCGGGGGACGGCCCGGGGGACGGCCCGGGGGACGGCCCGGGGGACGGCCCGGGGGACGGCCCGGGGGACGGCCCGGGGGACGGCCCGGGGGACGGCCCGGGGGACGGCCCGGGGGACGGCCCGGGGGACGGCCCGGGGGACGGCCCGGGGGACGGCCCGGGGGACGGCCCGGGGGACGGCCCGGGGGACGGCCCGGGGGACGGCCCCGGGGACGGCCCGGGGGACGGCCCGGGGGACGGCCCGGGGGACGGCCCGGGGGACGGCCCGGGGGACGGCCCGGGGGACGGCCCGGGGACCGGCCCGGGGACCGGCCCGGGGACCGGCCCGGGGGACGGCCCGGGGGACGGCCCGGGGGACGGCCCGGGGGACGGCCCGGGGGGACGGCCCGGGGGACGGCCCGGGGACCGGCCCGGGGACCGGCCCGGGGACCGGCCCGGGGGACGGCCCGGGGGACGGCCCGGGGGACGGCCCGGGGGACGGCCCGGGGGAAGGCCCGGGGACCGGCCCGGGGGACGGCCCCGGGACCGCCCGGGGACCGGCCCGGGACCGGCCCGGGGACCGGCCCGGGGACCGGCCCGGGGACCGGCCCGGTGACGGCCCGGGTGACGGCCCGGGTGACGGCCCGGGTGACGGCCCGGGTGACGGCCCGGGGGACGGCCCGGGGGACGGCCCGGGGGACGGCCCGGGGGACGGCCCGGGGGACGGCCCGGGGGACGGCCCGGGGGACGGCCCGGGGGACGGCCCGGGGGACGGCCCGGGGGACGGCCCGGGGGACGGCCCGGGGGACGGCCCGGGGGACGGCCCGGGGGACGGCCCGGGGGACGGCCCGGGGGACGGCCCGGGGGACGGCCCGGGGGACGGCCCGGGGGACGGCCCGGGGGACGGCCCGGGGGACGGCCCGGGACGCCCGGGGACGGCCCGGGGGACGGCCCGGGGGACGGCCCGGGGGACGGCCCGGGGGACGGCCCGGGGACGGCCCGGGGGACGGCCCGGGGGACGGCCCGGGGGACGGCCCGGGGGACGGCCCGGGGGACGGCCCGGGGGACGGCCCGGGGGACGGCCCGGGGGACGGCCCGGGGGACGGCCCGGGGGACGGCCCGGGGGACGGCCCGGGGGACGGCCCGGGGGACGGCCCGGGGGACGGCCCGGGGGACGGCCCGGGGGACGGCCCGGGGGACGGCCCGGGGGACGGCCCGGGGGACGGCCCGGGGGACGGCCCGGGGGACGGCCCCGGGGACGGCCCGGGGGACGGCCCGGGGGACGGCCCGGGGGACGGCCCGGGGGACGGCCCGGGGGACGGCCCGGGGGACGGCCCGGGGACCGGCCCGGGGACCGGCCCGGGGGACGGCCCGGGGACGGCCCGGGGGACGGCCCGGGGGACGGCCCGGGGGACGGCCCGGGGGACGGCCCGGGGGACGGCCCGGGGGACGGCCCGGGGGACGGCCCGGGTGACGGCCCGGGGGACCGGCCCGGGGGACGGCCCGGGGACCGGCCCGGGTGACGGCCCGGGGACGGCCCGGGGACTGCCCGGTGACCGGCCCGGGGGACGGCCCGGGGGACGGCCCGGGGACGGCCCGGGGGACGGCCCGGGGGACGGCCCGGGGGACGGCCCGGGGGACGGCCCGGGGGACGGCCCGGGGGACGGCCCGGGGGACGGCCCGGGGGACGGCCCGGGGGACGGCCCGGGGGACGGCCCGGGGGACGGCCCGGGGGACGGCCCGGGGGACGGCCCGGGGGACGGCCCGGGGGACGGCCCGGGGGACGGCCCGGGGGACGGCCCGGGGGACGGCCCGGGGGACGGCCCGGGGGACGGCCCGGGGGACGGCCCGGGGGACGGCCCGGGGGACGGCCCGGGGGACGGCCCGGGGGGACGGCCCGGGGGACGGCCCGGGGGACGGCCCGGGGGACGGCCCGGGGGACGGCCCGGGGGACGGCCCGGGGGACGGCCCGGGGGACGGCCCGGGGGACGGCCCGGGGGACGGCCCGGGGGACGGCCCGGGGGACGGCCCGGGGGACGGCCCGGGGGACGGCCCGGGGGACGGCCCGGGGGACGGCCCGGGGGACGGCCCGGGGGACGGCCCGGGGGACGGCCCGGGGGACGGCCCGGGGGACGGCCCGGGGGACGGCCCGGGGGACGGCCCGGGGGACGGCCCGGGGGACGGCCCGGGGGACGGCCCGGGGGACGGCCCGGGGGAACGGCCCGGGGGACGGCCCGGGGGACGGCCCGGGGGACGGCCCGGGGGACGGCCCGGGGGACGGCCCGGGGGACGGCCCGGGGGACGGCCCGGGGGACGGCCCGGGGGACGGCCCGGGGGACGGCCCGGGGGACGGCCCGGGGGGACGGCCCGGGGGACGGCCCGGGGGACGGCCCGGGGGACGGCCCGGGGGACGGCCCGGGGGACGGCCCGGGGGACGGCCCGGGGGACGGCCCGGGGGACGGCCCGGGGACGGCCCGGGGGACGGCCCGGGGGACGGCCCGGGGGACGGCCCGGGGGACGGCCCGGGGGACGGCCCGGGGGACGGCCCGGGGGACGGCCCGGGGGACGGCCCGGGGACGGCCCGGGGGACGGCCCGGGGGACGGCCCGGGGACGGCCCGGGGGACGGGCCCGGGGGACGGCCCGGGGGACGGCCCGGGGGACGGCCCGGGGGACGGCCCGGGGGACGGCCCGGGGGACGGCCCGGGGGACGGCCCGGGGGACGGCCCGGGGGACGGCCCGGGGGACGGCCCGGGGGACGGCCCGGGGGACGGCCCGGGGGACGGCCCGGGGGACGGCCCGGGGGACGGCCCGGGGGACGGCCCGGGGGACGGCCCGGGGGACGGCCCGGGGGACGGCCCGGGGGACGGCCCGGGGGACGGCCCGGGGGACGGCCCGGGGGACGGGCCCGGGGGACGGCCCGGGGGACGGCCCGGGGGACGGCCCGGGGGACGGCCCGGGGGACGGCCCGGGGGACGGCCCGGGGGACGGCCCGGGGGACGGCCCGGGGGACGGCCCGGGGGACGGCCCGGGGGACGGCCCGGGGGACGGCCCGGGGGACGGCCCGGGGGACGGCCCGGGGGACGGCCCGGGGGACGGCCCGGGGGACGGCCCGGGGGACGGCCCGGGGGACGGCCCGGGGGACGGCCCGGGGGGACGGCCCGGGGGACGGCCCGGGGGACGGCCCGGGGGACGGCCCGGGGGACGGCCCGGGGGACGGCCCGGGGGACGGCCCGGGGGACGGCCCGGGGGACGGCCCGGGGGACGGCCCGGGGGACGGCCCGGGGGACGGCCCGGGGGACGGCCCGGGGGACGGCCCGGGGGACGGCCCGGGGGACGGCCCGGGGGACGGCCCGGGGGACGGCCCGGGGGACGGCCCGGGGGACGGCCCGGGGGACGGCCCGGGGGACGGCCCGGGGGACGGCCCGGGGGACGGCCCGGGGGACGGCCCGGGGGACGGCCCGGGGGACGGCCCGGGGGACGGCCCGGGGGACGGCCCGGGGGACGGCCCGGGGGACGGCCCGGGGGACGGCCCGGGGACGGCCCGGGGGACGGCCCGGGGGACGGCCCGGGGGACGGCCCGGGGGACGGCCCGGGGGACGGCCCGGGGGACGGCCCGGGGGACGGCCCGGGGACGGCCCGGGGGACGGCCCGGGGGACGGCCCGGGGGACGGCCCGGGGGACGGCCCGGGGGACGGCCCGGGGGACGGCCCGGGGGACGGCCCGGGGGACGGCCCGGGGGACGGCCCGGGGGACGGCCCGGGGGACGGCCCGGGGGACGGCCCGGGGGACGGCCCGGGGGACGGCCCGGGGGACGGCCCGGGGGACGGCCCGGGGGACGGCCCGGGGGACGGCCCGGGGGACGGCCCGGGGGACGGCCCGGGGGACGGCCCGGGGGACGGCCCGGGGGACGGCCCGGGGGACGGCCCGGGGGACGGCCCGGGGGACGGCCCGGGGGACGGCCCGGGGGACGGCCCGGGGGACGGCCCGGGGGACGGCCCGGGGGACGGCCCGGGGGACGGCCCGGGGGACGGCCCGGGGGACGGCCCGGGGGACGGCCCGGGGGACGGCCCGGGGGACGGCCCGGGGGACGGCCCGGGGGACGGCCCGGGGGACGGCCCGGGGGACGGCCCGGGGGACGGCCCGGGGGACGGCCCGGGGACGGCCCGGGGGACGGCCCGGGGGACGGCCCGGGGGACGGCCCGGGGGACGGCCCGGGGGACGGCCCGGGGGACGGCCCGGGGACGGCCCGGGGGACGGCCCGGGGGACGGCCCGGGGGACGGCCCGGGGGACGGCCCGGGGGACGGCCCGGGGGACGGCCCGGGGGACGGCCCGGGGGACGGCCCGGGGGACGGCCCGGGGGACGGCCCGGGGGACGGCCCGGGGGACGGCCCGGGGGACGGCCCGGGGGACGGCCCGGGCGACGGCCCGGGGGACGGCCCGGGGGACGGCCCGGGGGACGGCCCGGGGGACGGCCCGGGGGACGGCCCGGGGGACGGCCCGGGGGACGGCCCGGGGGACGGCCCGGGGGACGGCCCGGGGGACGGGCGGGGGACGGCCCGGGGGACGGCCCGGGGGACGGCCCGGGGGACGGCCCGGGGGACGGCCCGGGGGACGGCCCGGGGGACGGCCCGGGGGACGGCCCGGGGGGACGGCCCGGGGGACGGCCCGGGGGACGGCCCGGGGCGACGGCCCGGGGGACGGCCCGGGGGACGGCCCGGGGGACGGCCCGGGGGACGGCCCGGGGGACGGCCCGGGGGACGGCCCGGGGGACGGCCCGGGGGACGGCCCGGGGGACGGCCCGGGGGACGGCCCGGGGGACGGCCCGGGGGACGGCCCGGGGGACGGCCCGGGGGACGGCCCGGGGGACGGCCCGGGGGACGGCCCGGGGGACGGCCCGGGGGACGGCCCGGGGGACGGCCCGGGGGACGGCCCGGGGGACGGCCCGGGGGACGGCCCGGGGGACGGCCCGGGGGACGGCCCGGGGGACGGCCCGGGGGACGGCCCGGGGGACGGCCCGGGGGACGGCCCGGGGGACGGCCCGGGGGACGGCCCCGGGGGACGGCCCGGGGGACGGCCCGGGGGACGGCCCGGGGGACGGCCCGGGGACGGCCCGGGGGACGGCCCGGGGGACGGCCCGGGGACCGGCCCGGGGACCGGCCCGGGGGACGGCCCGGGGGACGGCCCGGGGGACGGCCCGGGGACGGCCCGGGGGACGGCCCGGGGGACGGCCCGGGGGACGGCCCGGGGGGAAGGCCCGGGGACCGGCCCGGGGGACGGCCCGGGGGACGGCCCGGGGGACGGCCCGGGAGACGGCCCGGGGACCGGCCCGGGGACCGGCCCGGGGACCGGCCCGGGGGACGGCCCGGGGGACGGCCCGGGGGACGGCCCGGGGACGGCCCGGGGGACGGCCCGGGGGACGGCCCGGGGGACGGCCCGGGGACGGCCCGGGGGAAGGCCCGGGGACCGGCCCGGGGGACGGCCCGGGGACCGGCCCGGGGACCGGCCCGGGGACCGGCCCGGGGACCGGCCCGGGGGACCGGCCCGGGTGACGGCCCGGGTGACGGCCCGGGTGACGGCCCGGGGGACGGCCCGGGGGACGGCCCGGGGGACGGCCCGGGGGACGGCCCGGGGGACGGCCCGGGCGACGGCCCGGGGGACGGCCCGGGGGACGGCCCGGGGGACGGCCCGGGGGACGGCCCGGGGGACGGCCCGGGGGACGGCCCGGGGGACGGCCCGGGGGACGGCCCGGGGGACGGCCCGGGGGACGGCCCGGGGGACGGCCCGGGGGACGGCCCGGGGGACGGCCCGGGGGACGGCCCGGGGGACGGCCCGGGGGACGGCCCGGGGGACGGCCCGGGGGACGGCCCGGGGGACGGCCCGGGGGACGGCCCGGGGGACGGCCCGGGGGAAGGCCCGGGGACCGGCCCGGGGGACGGCCCGGGGACCGGCCCGGGGACCGGCCCTGGGACCGGCCCGGGGACCGGCCCGGGGGACCGGCCCGGGTGACGGCCCGGGTGACGGCCCGGGTGACGGCCCGGGGACCGGCCCGGGTGACGGCCCGGGTGACGGCCCGGGGGACGGCCCGGGGGACGGCCCGGGGGACGGCCCGGGGGACGGCCCGGGGGACGGCCCGGGGGACGGCCCGGGGGACGGCCCGGGGGACGGCCCGGGGGACGGCCCGGGGGACGGCCCGGGGGACGGCCCGGGGGACGGCCCGGGGGACGGCCCGGGGGACGGCCCGGGGGACGGCCCGGGGGACGGCCCGGGGGACGGCCCGGGGGACGGCCCGGGGGACGGCCCGGGGGACGGCCCGGGGGACGGCCCGGGGGACGGCCCGGGGGACGGCCCGGGGGACGGCCCGGGGGACGGCCCGGGGGACGGCCCGGGGGACGGCCCGGGGGACGGCCCGGGGGACGGCCCGGGGGACGGCCCGGGGGACGGCCCGGGGGACGGCCCGGGGGACGGCCCCGGGGACGGCCCGGGGGACGGCCCGGGGGACGGCCCGGGGGACGGCCCGGGGGACGGCCCGGGGGACGGCCCGGGGGACGGCCCGGGGACCGGCCCGGGGACCGGCCCGGGGGACGGCCCGGGGGACGGCCCGGGGGACGGCCCGGGGGACGGCCCGGGGGACGGCCCGGGGGACGGCCCGGGGGACGGCCCGGGGGACGGCCCGGGGGACGGCCCGGGGGACGGCCCGGGGGAAGGCCCGGGGACCGGCCCGGGGGACGGCCCGGGGACCGGCCCGGGGACCGGCCCGGGGACCGGCCCGGGGACCGGCCCGGGGACCGGCCCGGGTGACGGCCCGGGTGACGGCCCGGGTGACGGCCCGGGTGACGGCCCGGGGGACGGCCCGGGGGACGGCCCGGGGGACGGCCCGGGGGACGGCCCGGGGGACGGCCCGGGGGACGGCCCGGGGGACGGCCCGGGGGACGGCCCGGGGGACGGCCCGGGGGACGGCCCGGGGGACGGCCCGGGGGACGGCCCGGGGGACGGCCCGGGGGACGGCCCGGGGGACGGCCCGGGGGACGGCCCGGGGGACGGCCCGGGGGACGGCCCGGAGGACGGCCCGGGGGACGGCCCGGGGGACGGCCCGGGGGACGGCCCGGGGGACGGCCCGGGGGACGGCCCCGGGGGACGGCCCGGGGGACGGCCCGGGGGACGGCCCGGGGGACGGCCCGGGGGACGGCCCGGGGGACGGCCCGGGGGACGGCCCGGGGGACGGCCCGGGGGACGGCCCGGGGGACGGCCCGGGGACGGCCCGGGGGACGGCCCGGGGGACGGCCCGGGGGACGGCCCGGGGGACGGCCCGGGGGACGGCCCGGGGGACGGCCCGGGGGACGGCCCGGGGGACGGCCCGGGGGACGGCCCGGGGGACGGCCCGGGGGACGGCCCGGGGGACGGCCCGGGGGACGGCCCGGGGGACGGCCCGGGGGACGGGCCCCGGGGACGGCCCGGGGGACGGCCCGGGGGACGGCCCGGGGGACGGCCCGGGGGACGGCCCGGGGGACGGCCCGGGGGACGGCCCGGGGGACGGCCCGGGGGACGGCCCGGGGGACGGCCCGGGGGACGGCCCGGGGGACGGCCCGGGGGACGGCCCGGCGGACGGCCCCGGGGGACGGCCCGGGGGACGGCCCGGGGGACGGCCCGGGGGACGGCCCGGGGGACGGCCCGGGGGACGGCCCGGGGGACGGCCCGGGGGACGGCCCGGGGGACGGCCCGGGGGACGGCCCGGGGGACGGCCCGGGGGACGGCCCGGGGGACGGCCCGGGGGACGGCCCGGGGGACGGCCCGGGGGACGGCCCGGGGGACGGCCCGGGGGACGGCCCGGGGGACGGCCCGGGGGACGGCCCGGGGGACGGCCCGGGGGACGGCCCGGGGGACGGCCCGGGGACGGCCCGGGGGACGGCCCGGGGGACGGCCCGGGGGGACGGCCCGGGGGACGGCCCGGGGGACGGCCCGGGGGACGGCCCGGGGGACGGCCCGGGGGACGGCCCGGGGGACGGCCCGGGGGACGGCCCGGGGGACGGCCCGGGGGGCGGCCCGGGGGGCGGCCCGGGGGACGGCCCGGGGGACGGCCCGGGGGACGGCCCGGGGGACGGCCCGGGGGACGGCCCGGGGGACGGCCCGGGGGACGGCCCGGGGGACGGCCCGGGGGACGGCCCGGGGGACGGCCCGGGGGACGGCCCGGGGGACGGCCCGGGGGACGGCCCGGGGGACGGCCCGGGGGACGGCCCGGGGGACGGCCCGGGGGACGGCCCGGGGGACGGCCCGGGGGACGGCCCGGGGGACGGCCCGGGGGACGGCCCGGGGGACGGCCCGGGGGACGGCCCGGGGGACGGCCCGGGGGACGGCCCGGGGGACGGCCCGGGGGACGGCCCGGGGGACGGCCCGGGGGACGGCCCGGGGGACGGCCCGGGGGACGGCCCGGGGGACGGCCCGGGGGACGGCCCGGGGGACGGCCCGGGGGACGGCCCGGGGGACGGCCCGGGGGACGGCCCGGGGGACGGCCCGGGGGACGGCCCGGGGGACGGCCCGGGGGACGGCCCGGGGGACGGCCCGGGGGACGGCCCGGGGGACGGCCCGGGGGACGGCCCGGGGGACGGCCCGGGGGACGGCCCGGGGGACGGCCCGGGGGACGGCCCGGGGGACGGCCCGGGGGACGGCCCGGGGGACGGCCCGGGGGACGGCCCGGGGGACGGCCCGGGGGACGGCCCGGGGGACGGCCCGGGGGACGGCCCGGGGGACGGCCCGGGGGACGGCCCGGGGGACGGCCCGGGGGACGGCCCGGGGGACGGCCCGGGGGACGGCCCGGGGGACGGCCCGGGGGACGGCCCGGGGGACGGCCCGGGGGACGGCCCGGGGGACGGCCCCGGGGACGGCCCGGGGGACGGCCCGGGGGACGGCCCGGGGGACGGCCCGGGGGACGGCCCGGGGGACGGCCCGGGGGACGGCCCGGGGGACGGCCCGGGGGACGGCCCGGGGGACGGCCCGGGGGACGGCCCGGGGGACGGCCCGGGGGACGGCCCGGGGGACGGCCCGGGGGACGTAGGGCTGTAGGGGCAAGTGCTCTCATACACAGACACAGACAAAGCTACCCCAGGTACCCTCTAGCAATGCTGTAGGGGCAAGTGCTGTTACACAAACACAGACAAAGCTACCCCAGGTAGCCTCTATGAGGGCTAAAAGGGGCAAGTGCTGTTACACAAACACAGACAAAACTACCTTGGGTAGCCTCTCGCAGTGCTGTAGGGGCAATTGCTGCCACACAGATACAAAAAAGCTAACCCAGATAAATTCTAGCAGTGCTGTAGGGGCAAGTGCTGTCAAAACATACATAGACAAAGCTACCCCAGTTAGCCTCTAGCTGGTTGTCGGGGCAAATGTTGTCACAGCGACACAGACAAAGCTACCCCAGGTAGAATCTTTCTGGTTGTAGGGGCAAGTGCTTTGAGCAATAGCACCTATGAAGGCTACCGTCACTGTGGCTACACACACAGAGGGAGTGGGTGGCCACCACCACCACGCCCGACCGCCTTTGTCTCTCTCCCAGTTCTAGCGATGTTTACAACACCACCACCACCATCACTCCCCACACACACACAGTGCGCTAACCACTGCACCATCATTCCCCACTCACACACACAGTGCGCTAACCACTGCACCACCACTCCCCACTCAGACACACAATGCCCTAACCACTGCTCCACCACTCCCCACTCACATACAGTGCGCTAACCACTGCACCACCACTCGCCACTCACACACAGTGCGCTAACCACTGCACCACCACTCCCCACACACACACAGTGTGCTAACCACTGCACCACCACTCCCCACTCACACACTGCGCTAACCACTGCACCACCACTCCCCACTCACACACAGTGCGCTAACCACTGCACCACCACTCCGCACACACACTCAACGTGCGCTAACCACTGCACCACCGCTCCTCCCACACAAATTATTTCGCGACTCACTGCTGCCCTCTTGTGGTACAAAACTAGAATCTCACTCACCAACTCACCCACTCACCCACCCACCCATTCATCCAGACAAAGCTACCCCACGTAGCCTCTAGCTGGTTGTAGGGGCAAGTGCTGTTCCACAGACACTGACAAAGCTACCCCAGGTAGCCTTTGGCAGGGCTGTAGGGGCAAGTGCTGTTACATAGACACAGACAAAGGTACCCCAGGTAGCCTCTAGCGGGGCTGTAGGGGCAAGTGCTCTCACACAGATACAAACAAAGCTAACCCAGATAAATTCTAGCAGGGCTGTCGGGGCAAGTGCTGTCAAAACATACATAGACAAAGCTACCCCAGGTAGCCTCTAGCGGTGCTGTAGGGGCAAGTGCTCTCATACACAGACACAGACAAATCTACCCTAGGTACCCTCTAGCAATGCTGTAGGGGCAAGTGCTGTTACACAAACACAGACAAAGCTACACCAGGTAGCCTCTAGCACGGCTATAGGGGCAAGTGCTGTTACACAAACACAGACAAAGCTACCTTAGGTAGCCTCTCGCAGGGCTGTAGGGGCAATTGCTGCCACACAGATACAAAAAAGCTAACCCAGATAAATTCTAGCAGTGCTGTAGGGGCAAGTGCTGTCAAAACATACATAGACAAAGCTACCCCAGGTAGCCTCTAGCTGGTTGTCGGGGCAAATGTTGTCACAGAGACACAGACAAAGCTACCCCAGGTAGAATCTTTCTGGCTGTAGGGACAAGTGCTTTGAGCAATAGCACCTATGAAGGCTAACGTCACAGTGGCTACACACACAGAGGGAGTGGGTGGCCACCACCACCACGCCCGACCGCCTTTGTCTCTCTCCCAGTTCTAGCGATGTTTACAACACCACCACCATCACTCCCCACACACACACACACAGTGCGCTAACCACTGCACCATCATTCCCCACTCACACACACAGTGCGCTAACCACTGCACCACCACTCCCCACTCAGACACACAATGCCCTAACCACTGCTCCACCACTCCCCACTCACATACAGTGCGCTAACCACTGCACCACCACTCCCCACTCACACACAGTGCGCTAACCACTGCACCACCACTCCCCACACACACACAGTGCGCTAACCACTGCACCACCACTCCCCACTCACACACAGTGCGCTAACCACTGCACCACCACTCCCCACTCACACACAGTGCGCTAACCACTGCACCACCACTCCGCACACACACTCAACGTGCGCTAACCACTGCACCACCGCTCCTCCCACACAAATTATTTCGCGACTCACTGCTGCCCTCTTGTGGTACAAAACTAGAATCTCACTCACCAACTCACCCACTCACCCACCCACCCATTCATCCAGACAAAGCTACCCCACGTAGCCTCTAGCTGGTTGTAGGGGCAAGTGCTGTTCCACAGACACTGACAAAGCTACCCCAGGTAGCCTTTGGCAGGGCTGTAGGGGCAAGTGCTGTTACATAGACACAGACAAAGGTACCCCAGGTAGCCTCTAGCGGGGCTGTAGGGGCAAGTGCTCTCACACAGATACAAACAAAGCTAACCCAGATAAATTCTAGCAGGGCTGTCGGGGCAAGTGCTGTCAAAACATACATAGACAAAGCTACCCCAGGTAGCCTCTAGCGGGGCTGTAGGGGCAAGTGCTCTCATACACAGACACAGACAAAGCTACCCCAGGTACCCTCTAGCAATGCTGTAGGGGCAAGTGCTGTTACACAAACACAGACAAAGCTACCCCAGGTAGCCTCTATGAGGGCTAAAAGGGGCAAGTGCTGTTACACAAACACAGACAAAACTACCTTGGGTAGCCTCTCGCAGGGCTGTAGGGGCAATTGCTGCCACACAGATACAAAAAAGCTAACCCAGATAAATTCTAGCAGTGCTGTAGGGGCAAGTGCTGTCAAAACATACATAGACAAAGCTACCCCAGGTAGCCTCTAGCTGGTTGTCGGGGCAAATGTTGTCACAGCGACACAGACAAAGCTACCCCAGGTAGAATCTTTCTGGTTGTAGGGGCAAGTGCTTTGAGCAATAGCACCTATGAAGGCTACCGTCACTGTGGCTACACACACAGAGGGAGTGGGTGGCCAGCACCACCACGCCCGACCGCCTTTGTCTCTCTCCCAGTTCTAGTGATGTTTACAACACCACCACCACCATCACTCCCCACACACACACACACACAGTGCGCTAACCACTGCACCATCACTCCCCACTCACACACACAGTGCGCTAACCACTGCACCACCACTCCCCACTCAGACACAAAATGCCCTAACCACTGCTCCACCACTCCCCACTCACACAGAGTGCGCTAACCACTGCACCACCACTCCCCACTCACACACAGTGCGCTAACCACTGCACCACCACTCCCCACTCACACACAGTGCGCTAACCACTGCACCACCACTCCCCACACACACTCAACGTGCGCTAACCACTGCACCACCACTCCCCCACACAAATTATTTCGAGACTCAATGCTGCCCTCTTGTGGTAAAAAACTAGAATCTCACTCACCAACTCTCCCACTCACCCACCCACCCATTCATCCAGACAAAGCTACCCCACGTAGCCTCTAGCTGGTTGTAGGGGCAAGTGCTGTTCCACAGACACTGACAAAGCTACCCCAGGTAGCCTTTGGCAGGGCTGTAGGGGCAAGTGCTGTTACATAGACACAGACAAAGGTACCCCAGGTAGCCTCTAGCGGGGCTGTAGGGGCAAGTGCTCTCACACAGATACAAACAAAGCTAACCCAGATAAATTCTAGCAGGGCTGTCGGGGCAAGTGCTGTCAAAACATACATAGACAAAGCTACCCCAGGTAGCCTCTAGCGGGGCTGTAGGGGCAAGTGCTCTCATACACAGACACAGACAAAGCTACCCCAGGTACCCTCTAGCAATGCTGTAGGGGCAAGTGCTGTTACACAAACACAGACAAAGCTACCCCAGGTAGCCTCTAGCAGGGCTTTAGGGGCAAGTGCTGTTACACAAACACAGACAAAGCTACCTTAGGTAGCCTCTCGCAGGGCTGTAGGGGCAATTGCTGCCACACAGATACAAAAAAACTAACCCAGATAAATTCTAGCAGGGCTGTAGGGGCAAGTGCTGTCAAAACATACATAGACAAAACTACACCAGGTAGCCTCTAGCTGGTTGTCGGGGCAAATGTTGTCACAGAGACACAGACAAAGCTACCGCAGGTAGACTCTTTCTGGTTGTAGGGGCAAGTGCTTTGAGCAATAGCACCTATGAAGGCTACCGTCACTGTGGCTACACACACAGAGGGAGTGGGTGGCCAGCACCACAACGCCCGACCGACTTTGTCTCTCTCCCAGTTCTAGCGATGTTTACAACACCACCACCACCATCACTCCCCACACACACACACACAGTGCGCTAACCACTGCACCATCACTCCCCACTCACACACACATTGCCCTAACCACTGCTCCATCACTCCCCACTCACACACAGTGCGCTAACCACTGCACCACCACTCCCCACTCACACACAGTGCGCTAACCACTGCACCACCACTCCCCACACACACTCAACGTGCGCTAACCACTGCACCACCACTCCCCCCACACAAATTATGTCGCGACTCAATGCTGCCCTCTTGTGGTAAAAACTAGAATCTCACTCACCAACTCACCCCCTCACTCAACCACCCACCCACTCATCCAGACAGAGCTACCCCAGGTAGCCTCTAGCTGGCTGTGGGGGCAAGTGCTGTTCCACAGACACTGACAAAGCTACCCCAGGTAGCCTTTGGCAGGGCTGTAGGGGCAAGTGCTTTTACATAGACACAGACAAAGCTACCCCAGGTAGCCTCTAGCGCGGCAGTAGAGGCTAGTGCTGTTACACACAGAGAAAGCTACCCCAGGTAGCCTCTAACAGGGCTGTAGGGGCAAGTGCTGTTACACAAACACAGAAAAAGCTACCTTAGGTAGCCTCTCGCAGGGCTGTAGGGGCAAGTGCTCTCACACAGATACAAACAAAGCTAACCCAGATAAATTCTAGCAGGGCTGACGGGGCAAGTGCTGTCAAAACATACATAGACAAAGTTACCCCAGGTAGCCTCTAGCGGGGCTGTAGGGGCAAGTGCTCTCATACACAGACACAGAGAAAGCTACCCCAGGTACCCTCTAGTAATGCTGTAGGGGCAAGTGCTGTTACACAAACACAGACAAAGCTACCCCAGGTAGACTCTTTCTGGTTGTAGGGGCAAGTGCTTTGAGCAATAGCACCTATGAAGGCTACCGGCACTGTGGCTACACACACAGAGGGAGTGGGTGGCCAGCACCACCACGCCCGACCGCCTTTGACTCTCTCCCAGTTCTAGCGATGTTTACAACACCACCATCACTCCCCACACACACACACAGTGCGCTAACCACTGTATCATCACTCCCCACTCACACACACAGTGCGCTAACCAATGCACCACCACTCCCCACTCAGACACACAATGCCCTAACCACTGCTCCACCACTCCCCACTCACACAGAGTGCGCTAACCACTGCACCACCACTCCCCACTCACACACAGTGCGCTAACCACTGCACCACCACTCCCCACTCACACACAGTGCGCTAACCACTGCACCACCACTCCCCACACACACTCAACGTGCGCTAACCACTACACCACCACTCCCCCCACACAAATTATTTCGCGACTCAATGCTGCCCTCTTGTGGTAAAAATAAGAATCTCACTCACCAACTCACCCCCTCACTCAACCACCCACCCACTCATCCAGATGAAGCTACCCCAGGTAGCCTCTAGCTGGCTGTGGGAGCAAGTGCTGTTCCACAGACACTGACAAAGCTACCCCAGTTTGCCTTTGGCAGGGCTGTAGGGGCAAGTGCTGTTACATAGACACAGACAAAGGTACCCCAGGGAGCCTCTAGCGGGGCTGTAGGGGCAAGTGCTGTTACACACAGACAAAGCTACCCCAGGTAGCCTCTAGCAGGTCTTAGGGGCAAGTGCTGCTACAAAGACACAGACAAGCTATCCTAGGCAGCCTTTAGCAGGGCTGTAGGGGCAAGTGCTCTCATACGCATACACAGACACAGACAAAGCTACCCCAGGTAGCCTCTAGCAGGGCTGTCGGGGCAAGTGCTGTCAAAACATGCATAGACAAAGCTACCCCAGATAGCCTCTAGCGGGGCTGTAGGGGCAAGTGCTCTCATACACAGACACAGACAAAGCTACCCCAGGTACCCTCTAGCAATGCTGTAGGGGCAAGTGCTGTTACACAAACACAGACAAAGCTACCCCAGGTAGCCTCTAGCAGGGCTATAGGGGCAAGTGCTGTTACACAAACACAGACAAAGCTACCTTAGGTAGCCTCTCGCAGGGGTGTAGGGGCAATTGCTGCCACACAGATACAATAAAGCTAACCCAGATAAATTCTATAAGGGCTGTAGGGGCAAGTGCTGTCAAAACATACATAGACAAAGCTACCCCAGGTAGCCTCTAGCTGGTTGTCGGGGCAAATGTTGTCACAGCGACACAGACAAAGCTACCCCATGGTAGACTCTTTCTGGTTGTAGGGGCAAGTGCTTTGACCAATAGCACCTATGAAGGCTACCGGCACTGTGGGTACACACACAGAGGGAGTGGGTGGCCAGCACCACCACGCCCGACCGCCTTTGTCTCTCTCCCAGTTCTAGTGATGTTTACAACACCACCACCACCATCACTCCCCACACACACACATACACAGTGCGCTAACCACTGCACCATCACTCCCCACTCACACACACAGTGCGCTAACCACTGCACCACCACTCCCCACTCAGACACACAATGCCCTAACCACTGCTCCACCACTCCCCACTCACACAGAGTGCGATAACCACTGCACCACCACTCCCCACTCACACACAGTGCGCTAACCACTGCACCACCACTCCCCACTCACACACAGTGCGCTAACCACTGCACCACCACTCCCCACACACACTCAACGTGCGCTAACCACTGCACCACCACTCCCCCACACAAATTATTTCGCGACTCAATGCTGCCCTCTTGTGGTAAAAAACTAGAATCTCACTCACCAACTCTACCACTCACCCACCCACCCATTCATCCAGACAAAGCTACCCCACGTAGCCTCTAGCTGGTTGTAGGGGCAAGTGGTGTTCCACAGACACTGACAAAGCTACCCCAGGTAGCCTTTGGCAGGGCTGTAGGGGCAAGTGCTGTTACATAGACACAGACAAAGGTACCCCAGGTAGCCTCTAGCGGGGCTGTAGGGGCAAGTGCTCTCACACAGATACAAACAAAGCTAACCCAGATAAATTCTAGCAGGGCTGTCGGGGCAAGTGCTGTAAAAACATACATAGACAAAGCTACCCCAGGTAGCCTCTAGCGGTGCTGTAGGGGCAAGTGCTCTCATACACAGACACAGACAAATCTACCCTAGGTACCCTCTAGCAATGCTGTAGGGGCAAGTGCTGTTACACAAACACAGACAAAGCTACACCAGGTAGCCTCTAGCAGGGCTATAGGGGCAAGTGCTGTTACACAAACACAGACAAAGCTACCTTAGGTAGCCTCTCGCTGGGCTGTAGGGGCAATTGCTGCCACACAGATACAAAAAAGCTAACCCAGATAAATTCTAGCAGTGCTGTAGGGGCAAGTGCTGTCAAAACATACATAGACAAAGCTACCCCAGGTAGCCTCTAGCTGGTTGTCGGGGCAAATGTTGTCACAGAGACACAGACAAAGCTACCCCAGGTAGAATCTTTCTGGTTGTAGGGGCAAGTGCTTTGAGCAATAGCACCTATGAAGGCTACCGTCACTGTGGCTACACACACAGAGGGAGTGGGTGGCCACCACCACCACGCCCGACCGCCTTTGTCTCTCTCCCAGTTCTAGCGATGTTTACAACACCACCACCACCATCACTCCCCACACACACACACACAGTGCGCTAACCACTGCACCATCATTCCCCACTCACACACACAGTGCGCTAACCACTGCACCACCACTCCCCACTCAGACACACAATGCCCTAACCACTGCTCCACCACTCCCCACTCACATACAGTGCGCTAACCACTGCACCACCACTCCCCACTCAGACACACAATGCCCTAACCACTGCTCCACCACTCCCCACTCACACAGAGTGCGATAACCACTGCACCACCACTCCCCACTCACACACAGTTCGCTAACCACTGCACCACCACTCCCCACTCACACACAGTGCGCTAACCACTGCACCACCACTCCCCACACACACTCAACGTGCGCTAACCACTGCACCACCACTCCCCCACACAAATTATTTCGCGACTCAATGCTGCCCTCTTGTGGTAAAAAACTAGAATCTCACTCACCAACTCTCCCACTCACCCACCCACCCATTCATCCAGACAAAGCTACCCCACGTAGCCTCTAGCTGGTTGTAGGGGCAAGTGCTGTTCCACAGACACTGACAAAGCTACCCCAGGTAGCCTTTGGCAGGGCTGTAGGGGCAAGTGCTGTTACATAGACACAGACAAAGGTACCCCAGGTAGCCTCTAGCGGGGCTGTAGGGGCAAGTGCTCTCACACAGATACAAACAAAGCTAACCCAGATAAATTCTAGCAGGGCTGTCGGGGCAAGTGCTGTAAAAACATACATAGACAAAGCTACCCCAGGTAGCCTCTAGCGGTGCTGTAGGGGCAAGTGCTCTCATACACAGACACAGACAAATCTACCCTAGGTACCCTCTAGCAATGCTGTAGGGGCAAGTGCTGTTACACAAACACAGACAAAGCTACACCAGGTAGCCTCTAGCAGGGCTATAGGGGCAAGTGCTGTTACACAAACACAGACAAAGCAACCTTAGGTATCCTCTCGCAGGGCTTTAGGGGCAATTGCTGCCACACAGATACAAAAAAGCTAACCCAGATAAATTCTAGCAGTGCTGTAGGGGCAACTGCTGTCAAAACATACATAGACAAAGCTACCCCAGGTAGCCTCTAGCTGGTTGTCGGGGCAAATGTTGTCACAGAGACACAGACAAAGCTACCCCAGGTAGAATCTTTCTGGTTGTAGGGACAAGTGCTTTGAGCAATAGCAAGTATGAAGGCTACCGTCACAGTGGCTACACACACAGAGGGAGTGGGTGGCCACCACCACCACGCCCGACCGCCTTTGTCTCTCTCCCAGTTCTAGCGATGTTTACAACACCACCACCATCACTCCCCACACACACACACACAGTGCGCTAACCACTGCACCACCACTCCCCACTCAGACACACAATGCCCTCACCACTGCTCCACCACTCCCCACTCACATACAGTGCGCTAACCACTGCACCACCACTCCCCACTCACACACAGTGCGCTAACCACTGCACCACCACTCCCCACACACACACAGTGCGCTAACCACTGGACCACCACTCCCCACTCACACACAGTGCGCTAACCACTGCACCACCACTCCCCACTCACACACAGTGCGCTAACCACTGCACCACCACTCCGCACACACACTCAACGTGCGCTAACCACTGCACCACCGCTCCTCCCACACAAATTATTTCGCGACTCACTGCTGCCCTCTTGTGGTACAAAACTAGAATCTCACTCACCAACTCACCCACTCACCCACCCACCCATTCATCCAGACAAAGCTACCCCACGTAGCCTCTAGCTGGTTGTAGGGGCAAGTGCTGTTCCACAGACACTGACAAAGCTACCCCAGGTAGCCTTTGGCAGGGCTGTAGGGGCAAGTGCTGTTACATAGACACAGACAAAGGTACCCCAGGTAGCCTCTAGCGGGGCTGTAGGGGCAAGTGCTCTCACACAGATACAAACAAAGCTAACCCAGATAAATTCTAGCAGGGCTGTCGGGGCAAGTGCTGTAAAAACATACATAGACAAAGCTACCCCAGGTAGCCTCTAGCGGTGCTGTAGGGGCAAGTGCTCTCATACACAGACACAGACAAATCTACCCTAGGTACCCTCTAGCAATGCTGTAGGGGCAAGTGCTGTTACACAAACACAGACAAAGCTACACCAGGTAGCCTCTAGCAGGGCTATAGGGGCAAGTGCTGTTACACAAACACAGACAAAGCTACCTTAGGTAGCCTCTCGCTGGGCTGTAGGGGCAATTGCTGCCACACAGATACAAAAAAGCTAACCCAGATAAATTCTAGCAGTGCTGTAGGGGCAAGTGCTGTCAAAACATACATAGACAAAGCTACCCCAGGTAGCCTCTAGCTGGTTGTCGGGGCAAATGTTGTCACAGAGACACAGACAAAGCTACCCCAGGTAGAATCTTTCTGGTTGTAGGGGCAAGTGCTTTGAGCAATAGCACCTATGAAGGCTACCGTCACTGTGGCTACACACACAGAGGGAGTGGGTGGCCACCACCACCACCACCACCACGCCCGACCGCCTTTGTCTCTCTCCCAGTTCTAGCGATGTTTACAACACCACCACCATCACTCCCCACACACACACACACAGTGCGCTAACCACTGCACCACCACTCCCCACTCACACACACAGTGCGCTAACCACTGCACCACCACTCCCCACTCAGACACACAATGCCCTAACCACTGCTCCACCACTCCCCACTCACATACAGTGCGCTAACCACTGCACCACCACTCCCCCACACAAATTATTTCGCGACTCAATGCTGCCCTCTTTTGGTAAAAAACTAGAATCTCACTCACCAACTCTCCCACTCACCCACCCACCCATTCATCCAGACAAAGCTACCCCACGTAGCCTCTAGCTGGTTGTAGGGGCAAGTGCTGTTCCACAGACACTGACAAAGCTACCCCAGGTAGCCTTTGGCAGGGCTGTAGGGGCAAGTGCTGTTACATAGACACAGACAAAGGTACCCCAGGTAGCCTCTAGCGGGGCTGTAGGGGCAAGTGCTCTCACACAGATACAAACAAAGCTAACCCAGATAAATTCTAGCAGGGCTGTCGGGGCAAGTGCTGTAAAAACATACATAGACAAAGCTACCCCAGGTAGCCTCTAGCGGTGCTGTAGGGGCAAGTGCTCTCATACACAGACACAGACAAATCTACCCTAGGTACCCTCTAGCAATGCTGTAGGGGCAAGTGCTGTTACACATACATAGACAAAGCTACACCAGGTAGCCTCTAGCTGGTTGTCGGGGCAAATGTTGTCACAGAGACACAGACAAAGCTACCCCAGGTAGATTCTTTCTGGTTGTAGGGGCAAGTGCTTTGAGCAATAGCACCTATGAAGGCTACCGTCACTGTGGCTACACACACAGAGGGAGTGGGTGGCCACCACCACCACCACGCCCGACCGCCTTTGTCTCTCTCCCAGTTCTAGCGATGTTTACAACACCACCACCACCATCACTCCCCACACACACACACACAGTGCGCTAACCACTGCACCATCATTCCCCACTCACACACACAGTGCGCTAACCACTGCACCACCACTCCCCACTCAGACACACAATGCCCTAACCACTGCTCCACCACTCCCCACTCACATACAGTGCGCTAACCACTGCACCACCACTCCCCACTCACACACAGTGCGCTAACCACTGCACCACCACTCCCCACACACACACAGTGTGCTAACCACTGCACCACCACTCCCCACTCACACACAGTGCGCTAACCACTGCACCACCACTCCCCACACACACTCAACGTGCGCTAACCACTGCACCACCACTCCCCCACACAAATTATTTCGCGACTCAATGCTGCCCTCTTGTGGTAAAAAACTAGAATCTCACTCACCAACTCTCCCACTCACCCACCCACCCATTCATCCAGACAAAGCTACCCCACGTAGCCTCTAGCTGGTTGTAGGGGCAAGTGCTGTTCCACAGACACTGACAAAGCTACCCCAGGTAGCCTTTGGCAGGGCTGTAGGGGCAAGTGCTGTTACATAGACACAGACAAAGGTACCCCAGGTAGCCTCTAGCGGGGCTGTAGGGGCAAGTGCAATCACACAGATACAAACAAAGCTAACCCAGATAAATTCTAGCAGGGCTGTCGGGGCAAGTGCTGTCAAAACATACATAGACAAAGCTACCCCAGGTAGCCTCTAGCGGGGCTGTAGGGGCAAGTGCTCTCATACACAGACACAGACAAAGCTACCCCAGGTACCCTCTAGCAATGCTGTAGGGGCAAGTGCTGTTACACAAACACAGACAAAGCTACCCCAGGTAGCCTCTAGCAGGGCTTTAGGGGCAAGTGCTGTTACACAAACACAGACAAAGCTACCTTAGGTAGCCTCTCGCAGGGCTGTAGGGGCAATTGCTGCCACACAGATACAAAAAAACTAACCCAGATAAATTCTAGCAGGGCTGTATGGGCAAGTGCTGTCAAAACATACATAGACAAAACTACACCAGGTAGCCTCTAGCTGGTTGTCGGGGCAAATGTTGTCACAGAGACACAGACAAAGCTACCCCAGGTAGACTCTTTCTGGTTGTAGGGGCAAGTGCTTTGAGCAATAGCACCTATGAAGGCTACCGTCACTGGCTACACACACAGAGGGAGTGGGTGGCCAGCACCACCACGCCCGACCGCCTTTGTCTCTCTCCCAGTTCTAGTGATGTTTACAACACCACCACCACCATCACTCCCCACACACACACACAGTGCGCTAACCACTGCACCATCACTCCCCACTCACACACACAGTGCGCTAACCACTGCACCACCACTCCCCACTCAGACACACAATGCCCTAACCACTGCTCCACCACTCCCCACTCACACAGAGTGCGCTAACCACTGCACCACCACTCCCCACTCACACACAGTGCGCTAACCACTGCACGAACCACTTCCCACTCACACACAGTGCGCTAACCACTGCACCACCACTCCCCACACACACTCAACGTGCGCTAACCACTGCACTACCACTCCCCCCACACAAATTATTTCGCGACTCAATGCTGCCCTCTTGTGGTAAAAAACTAGAATCTCACTCACCAACTCACCCCCTCACTCAACTACCCACCCACTCATCCAGACAAAGCTACCCCAGGTAGCCTCTAGCTGGCTGTGGGGGCAAGCGCTGTTCCACAGACACTGACAAAGCTACCCCAGGTAGCCTTTGGCAGGGGTGTAGGGGCAAGTGCTTTTACATAGACACAGACAAGGTAGCCCAGGTAGCCTCTAGCGCGGCTGTAGAGGCTAGTGCTGTTACTCTCAGAGAAAGCTACCCCAGGTAGCCTCTAGCAGGGCTGTAGGGGCAAGTGCTGTTACACAAACACATACAAAGCTACCCCAGGTAGCCTCTAGCAGGGCTGTAGGGGCAAGTGCTATTACACAAACACATACAAAGCTACCTTACGTAGCCTCTCGCAGGGCTGTGGGGTAAGTGCTCTCACACAGATACAAACAAAGCTAACCCAGATAAATTCTAGCAGGGCTGTCGGGGCAGGTGCTGTCAAAACATACATAGACAAAGCTACCCCAGGTAGCCTCTAGCGGGGCTGTAGAGGCAAGTGCTCTCATACACAGACACAGACAAAGCTACCCCAGGTACCCTCTAGCAATGCTGTAGGGGCAAGTGCTGTTACACAAACACAGACAAAGCTACCCCATGTAGCCTCTAGCAATGCTGTAGGGGCAAGTGCTGTTACACAAACACAGACAAAGCTACCTTAGGTAGCCTCTCGCAGGGCCGTAGGGGCAATTGCTGCCACACAGATACAAAAAAGCTAACCCAGATAAATTCTAGCAGGGCTGTAGGGGCAAGTGCTGTCAAAACATACATATGACAAAGCTACCCCAGGTAGCCTCTAGCTGGTTGTCGGGGCAAATTTTGTCACATAGACACAGACAAAGCTACCCCAGGTAGACTCTTTATGGTTGTAGGGGCAAGTGCTTTGAGCAATAGCACCTATGAAGGCTACCGGCACTGTGGCTACACACACAGAGGGAGTGGGTGGCCAGCACCACCACGCCCGACCGCCTTTGTCTCTCTCCCAGTTCTTGCGAGGTTTACAACACCACCACCACCATCACTCCCCACACACACACAGTGCGCTATCCACTGCACCATCACTCCCCACTCACACACACAGTGCGCTAACCACTGCACCACCACTCCCCACTCAGACACACAATGCCCTAACCACTGCTCCACCACTCCCCACTCACACACAGTGCGCTAACCACTGCACCACCACTCCCCACTCACACACAGTCCGCTAACCACTGCACCACCACTCCCCACTCACACACAGTGCGCTAACCACTGCACCACCACTCCCCACACACTCAACGTGCGCTAACCACTGCACCACCACTCCCCACAAACAAATTATTTCGCGACTCAATGCTGCCCTCTTGTGGTACAAAATGAGAATCTCACTCACCAACTCACCCCCTCACTCAACCACCCACCCACTCATCCAGACAAAGCTACCCCAGGTAGCCGCTAGTTGGCTGTGGGGGCAAGTGCTGTTCCACAAACACTGACAAAGCTACCCCAGGTAGCCTTTGCCAGGGCTGTAGGGGCAAGTGCTGTTACATAGACACAGACAAAGCTACCCCAGGTAGCCTTTAGCGTGACTGTAGAGGCTAGTGCTTTTGCACACAGAGAAAGCTACCCCAGGTAGCCTCTAGCAGGGCTGTAGGGGCAAGTGCTGTTACACAAACACATACAAAGCTACCCCAGGTAGCCTCTAGCAGGGCTGTAGGGGCAAGTGCTGTTACACAAACACATACAAAGCTACCTTAGGTAGCCTCTCGCAGTGCTGTGGGGCAAGTGCTCTCACACAGTTACAAACAAAGCTAACCCAGATAAATTCTAGCAGGGCTGTCGGGGCAAGTGCTGTCAAAACATACATAGACAAAGCTACCCCAGGTAGCCTCTAGCGGGGCTGTAGGGGCAAGTGCTCTCATACACAGACACAGACAATGCTACCCCAGGCACCCTCTAGCAATGCTGTAGGGGCAAGTGCTGTTACACAAACACAGAAAAAGCTACCCCATCTAGCCTCTAGCAGGGCTATAGGGGCAAGTGCTGTTACACAAACACAGACAAAGCTACCTTAGGTAGCCTCTCGCAGGGCAGTAGGGGCAATTGCTGCCACACAGATACAAAAAAGCTAACCCAGAAAAATTCTAGCAGTGCTGTAGGGGCAAGTGCTGTCAAAACATACATAGACAAACCTACCCCAGGTAGCCTCTAGCTGGTTGTCGGGGCAAATGTTGTCACAGAGACACAGACAAAGCTACCCCAGGTAGAATCTTTCTGGTTGTAGGGGCAAGTGCTTTGAGCAATAGCACCTATGAAGGCTACCGGCACTGTGGATACACACACAGAGGGAGTGGGTGGCCAGCACCACCACGCCCGACCGCCTTTGTCTCTCTCCCAGTTCTAGCGATGTTTACAACACCACCACCACCATCACTCCCCACACACACACACAGTGCGCTAACCACTGCACCATCACTCCCCACTCACACACACAGTGCGCTAACCACTGCACCACCACTCCCCACTCAGACACACAATGCCCTAACCACTGCTCCACCACTCCCCACTCACACAGAGTGCGCTAACCACTGCACCACCACTCCCCACTCACACACAGTGCGCTAACCACTGCACCACCACTCCCCACTCACACACAGTGCGCTACCCACTGCACCACCACTCCCCACACACACTGAACGTGCGCTAACCACTGCACCACCACTCCCCCCACACAAATTATTTCGCGACTCAATGCTGCCCTCTTGTGGTAAAAACTAGAATCTCATTCACCAACTCACCCCCTCACTCAACCACCCACCCACTCATCCAGACAAAGCTACCCCAGGTAGCCTCTAGCTGGCTGTGGGGGCAAGTGCTGTTCCACAGACACTGACAAAGCTACCCCAGGTAGCCTTTAGCAGGGCTGTAGGGGCAAGTGCTGTTACATAGACACAGACAACGCTACCCCAGGTAGCCTCTAGCGCGGCTGTAGGGGTTAGTGCTTTTACACACAGAGAAAGCTACCCCAGGTAGCCTCTAGCAGGGCTGTAGGGGCAAGTGCTTTTACACAAACACAGACAAAGCTACCTTAGGTAGCCTCTCGCAGGGCTGTAGGGCCAAGTGCTGTCACACAGATACAAACAAAGCTAACCCAGATACATTCTATCAGGGCTGTCGGGGCAAGTGCTGTCAAAACATACATAGACAAAGCTACCCCAGGTAGCCTCTAGCGGGGCTGTAGGGGCAAGTGCTCTCATACACAGACACAGACAAAGCTACCCCAGGTACCCTCTAGCAATGCTGTAGGGGCAAGTGCTGTTACACAAACACAGACAAAGCTACCTTAGGTAGCCTCTCGCAGGGCTGTAGGGGCAATTGCTGCCACACAGATACAAAAAAGCTAACCCAGATAAATTCTAGCAGGGCTGTAGTGGCAAGTGCTGTCAAAACATACATAGACAAAGCTACCCCAGGTAGCCTCTAGCTGGTTGTCGGGGCAAATGTTGTCACAGAGACACAGACAAAGCTACCCCAGGTAGACTCTTTCTGGTTGTAGGGGCAAGTGCTTTGAGCAATAGCACCTATGAAGGCTACCGGCACTGTGGCTACACACACAGAGGGAGTGGGTGGCCAGCACCACCACGCCCGACCGCCTTTGTCTCTCTCCCAGTTTTAGCGATGTTTACAACACCACCACCATCACTCCCCACACACACACACACACATTGCGCTAACCACTGCACCACCACTCCCCACTCACACACAGTGCGCTAACCACTGCACCACCACTCTCCACTCACACACAGTGCGCTAACCACTGCACCACCACTCCCCACACACACTCAACGTGCGCTAACCACTGCACCACCACTCCCCCCACACAAATTATTTCGCGACTCAATGCTGCCCTCTTGTGGTAAAAACTAGAATCTCACTCACCAACTCACCCCCTCACTCAAACACCCACCCACTCATCCAGACAAAGCTACCCCCAGGTAGCCTCTAGCTGGATGTGGGGGCAAGTGCTGTTCCACAGACACTGACAAAGCTACCCCAGGTAGCCTTTGGCAGGGCTGTAGGGGCAAGTACTTTTACATAGACACAGACAAAGCAACCCCAGGTAGCCTCTAGCAGGGCTGTAGGGGCAAGTGCTGTTACACAAACACAGACAAAGCTACCCCACGTAGCCTCTAGCAGGGCTGTAGGGGCAAGTGCTGTTACACAAACACAGACAAAGCTACCTTAGGTAGCCTGTCGCGGGGCTGTAGGGGCAAGTGCTCTCACACAGATACAAACAAAGCTCACCCAGATAAATTCTAGCAGAGCTGTCGGGGCAAGTGCTGTCAAAACATACATAGACAAAGCTACCCCAGGTAGCCTCTAGCTGGTTGTCGGGGCAAATGTTGTCACAGAGACACAGACAAAGCTACCCCAGGTAGAATCTTTCTGGTTGTAGGGGCAAGTGCTTTGAGCAATAGCACCTATGAAGGCTACCGTCACTGTGGCTACACACACAGAGGGAGTGGGTGGCCACCACCACCACGCCCGACCGCCTTTGTCTCTCTCCCAGTTCTAGCGATGTTTACAACACCACCACCACCATCACTCCCCACACACACACACAGTGCGCTAACCACTGCACCATCATTCCCCACTCACACACACAGTGCGCTAACCACTGCACCACCACTCCCCACTCAGACACACAATGCCATAACCACTGCTCCACCACTCCCCACTCACATACAGTGCGCTAACCACTGCACTACCGCTCCACACTCACACACAGTGCGCTAACCACTGCACCACCACTCCCCACACACACACACAGTGCGATAACCACTGCACCACCACTCCCCACTCACACACAGTGCGCTAACCACTGCACCACCACTCCCCACTCAAACACAGTGCGCTAACCACTGCACCACCACTCCCCACACACACTCAACGTGCGCTAACCACTGCACCACCACTCCTCCCACACAAATTATTTCGCGACTCAATGCTGCCCTCTTGTGGTAAAAAACTAGAATCTCACTCACCAACTCTCCCACTCACCCACCCACCCATTCATCCAGGCAAAGCTACCCCACGTAGCCTCTAGCTGGTTGTAGGGGCAAGTGCTGTTCCACAGACACTGACAAAGCTACCCCAGGTAGCCTTTGGCAGGGCTGTAGGGGCAAGTGCTGTTACATAGACACAGACAAAAGTACCCCAGGTAGCCTCTAGCGGGGCTGTAGGGGCAAGTGCTCTCACACAGATACAAACAAAGCTAACCCAGATAAATTCTAGCAGGGCTGTCGGGGCAAGTGCTGTCAAAACATACATAGACAAAGCTACCCCAGGTAGCCTCTAGCGGGGCTGTAGGGGCAAGTGCTCTCATACACAGACACAGACAAATCTACCCTAGGTACCCTCTAGCAATGCTGTAGGGGCAAGTGCTGTTACACAAACACAGACAAAGCTACACCAGGTAGCCTCTAGCAGGGCTATAGGGGCAAGTGCTGTTACACAAACACAGACAAAGCTACATTAGGTAGCCTCTCGCAGGGCTGTAGGGACAATTGCTGCCACACAGATACAAAAAAGTTAACCCAGATAAATTCTAGCAGTGCTGTAGGGGCAAGTGCTGTCAAAACATACATAGACAAAGCTACCCCAGGTAGCCTCTAGCTGGTTGTCGGGGCAAATGTTGTCACAGAGACACAGACAAAGCTACCCCAGGTAGATTCTTTCTGGTTGTAGGGGCAAGTGCTTTGAGCAATAGCACCTATGAAGGCTACCGTCACTGTGGCTACACACACAGAGGGAGTGGGTGGCCACCACCACCACGCCCGACCGCCTTTGTCTCTCTCCCAGTTCTAGCGATGTTTACAACACCACCACCACCATCACTCCCCACACACACACACACAGTGCGCTAACCACTGCGCCATCATTCCCCACTCACACACACAGTGCGCTAACCACTGCACCACCACTCCCCACTCAGACACACAATGCCCTAACCACTGCTCCACCACTCCCCACTCACATACAGTGCGCTAACCACTGCACCACCACTCCCCACTCACACACAGTGCGCTAACCACTGCACCACCACTCCCCACACACACACAGTGCGCTAACCACTGCACCACCACTCCCCACTCACACACAGTGCGCTAAACACTGCACCACCACTCCCCACTCACACACAGTGCGCTAACCACTGCACCACCACTCCGCACGCACACTCAACGTGCGCTAACCACTGCACCACCGCTCCTCCCACACAAATTATTTCGCGACTAACTGCTGCCCTCTTGTGGTACAAAACTAGAATCTCACTCACCAACTCACCCACTCACCCACCCACCCATTCATCCAGACAAAGCTACCCCACGTAGCCTCTAGCTGGTTGTAGGCGCAAGTGCTGTGCCACGGACACTGACAAAGCTACCCCAGGTAGCCTTGGGCAGGGCTGTAGGGGCAAGTGCTGTTACATAGACACAGACAAAGGTACCCCAGGTAGCCTATAGCGGGGCTGTAGGGGCAAGTGCTCTCATACACAGACACAGACAAATCTACCCAGGTACCCTCTAGCAATGCTGTAGGGGCAAGTGCTGTTACACAAACACAGACAAAGCTACCCCAGGTAGCCTCTAGCAGGGCTATAGGGGCAAGTGCTGTTACACAAACACAGACAAAGCTACCTTAGGTAGCCTCTCGCAGGGCTGTAGGGGCAATTGCTGCCACACAGATACAAAAAAGCTAACCCAGATAAATTCTAGCAGTGCTGTAGGGGCAAGTGCTGTCAACACATACATAGACAAAGCTACCCCAGGTAGCCTCTAGCTGGTTGTCGGGGCAAATGTTGTCACAGAGACACAGACAAAGCTACCCCAGGTAGAATCTTTCTGGTTGTAGGGGCAAGTGCTTTGAGCAATAGCACCTATGAAGGCTACCGTCACTGTGGCTACACACACAGAGGGAGTGGGTGGCCACCACCACCACGCCCGACCGCCTTTGTCTCTCTCCCAGTTCTAGCGATGTTTACAACACCACCACCACCATCACTCCCCACACACACACACACAGTGCGCTAACCACTGCACCATCATTCCCCACTCACACACACAGTGCGCTAACCACTGCACCACCACTCCCCACTCAGACACACAATGCCATAACCACTGCTCCACCACTCCCCACTCACATACAGTGCGCTAACCACTGCACACCGCTCCACACTCACACACAGTGCGCTGACCACTGCACCACCACTCCCCACACACACACACAGTGCGATAACCACTGCACCACCACTCCCCACTCACACACAGTGCGCTAACCACTGCACCACCACTCCCCACTCAAACACAGTGCGCTAACCACTGCACCACCACTCCCCACACACACTCAACGTGCGCTAACCACTGCACCACCACTCCTCCCACACAAATTATTTCGCGACTCAATGCTGCCCTCTTGTGGTACAAAACTAGAATCTCACTCACCAACTCACCCACTCACCCACCCACCCATTCATCCAGACAAAGCTACCCTAGGTAGCCTCTAGCTGGCTGTGGGGGCAAGTGCTGTTCCACAGACACTGACAAACTACCCCAGGTAGCCTTTGGCAGGGCTGTAGGGGCAAGTGTTGTTACATAGACACAGACAAAGCTACCCCAGGTAGCCTCTAGCGCGGCTGTAGAGGCTAGTGCTGTTACACTCAGAGAAAGCTACCCCAGGTAGCCTCTAGCAGGGCTGTAGGGGCAAGTGCTCTTACACAAACACAGACAAAGCTACCCCAGGTAGCCTCTAGCGGTGCTGTAGGGGCAAGTGCTCTCATACACAGACACAGACAAAGCTACCCCAGGTACCCTCTAGCAATGCTGTAGGGGCAAGTGCTGTTACACAAACACAGACAAAGCTACCCCAGGTAGCCTCTAGCAGGGCTATAGGGGCAAGTGCTGTTACACAAACACAGACAAAGCTACCTTAGATAGCCGCTCGCAGGGCTGTAGGGGCAAGTGCTGCCACACAGATACAAAAAAGCTAACCCAGATAAATTCTAGCAGGGCTGTAGGGGCAAGTGCTGTCAAAACATACATAGACAAAGCTACCCCAGGTAGCCTCTAGCTGGTTGTCGGGGCAAATGTTGTCACAGAGACACAGACAAAGCTACCCCAGGTAGACTCTTTCTGGTTGTAGGGGCAAGTGCTTTGAGCAATAGCACCTATGAAGGCTACCGGTACTGTGGCTACACACACAGAGGGAGTGGGTGACCAGCACCACCACGCCCGACCGCCTTTGTCTCTCTCCCAGTTCTAGCGATGTTTACAACACCACCACCACCATCACTCCCCACACACACACACACACAGTGCGCTAACCACTGCACCATCACTCCCCACTCACACAAACAGTGCGCTAACCACTGCACCACCACTCCCCACTCAGACACACAATGCCCTAACCACTGCTCCACCACTCCCCACTCACACACAGTGCGCTAACCACTGCACCACCACTCCCCACTCACACACAGTGCGCTAACCACTGCACCACCACTCCCCACACACACTCAACGTGTGCTAACCACTGCACCACCACTCCCCCCACACAAATTATTTCGCGACTCAATGCTGCCCTCTTGTGGTAAAAATTAGAATCTCACTCACCAACTCAACCCCTCACTCAACCACCCACCCACTCATCCAGACAAAGCTACCCCAGGTAGCCTCTAGCTGGCTGTGGGGGCAAGTGCTGTTACACAGACACTGACAAAGCTACCCCAGGTAGCCTCTAGCAGGGCTGTAGGGGCAAGTGCTGTTACACAAACACATACAAAGCTACCCCAGGTAGCCTCTAGCAGGGCTGTAGGGGCAAGTGCTGTTACACAAACACAGACAAAGCTACCTTAGGTAGCCTCTCGCAGGGCTGTAGGGGCAAGTGCTCTCACACAGATACAAACAAAGCTAACCCAGATAAATTCTAGCAGGGCTGTCGGGGCAAGTGCTGTCAAAACATACATAGACAAAGCTACCCCAGGTAGTCTCTAGCGGGGCTGTAGGGGCAAGTGCTCTCATACACAGACACAGACAAAGCTACCCCAGGTACCCTCTAGCAATGCTGTAGGGGCAAGTGCTATTACACAAACACAGACAAAGCTACCCCAGGTAGGCTCTAGCAGGGCTATAGGAGCAAGTGCTGTTACACAAACACAGACAAAGCTACCTTAGGTAGCCTCTCGCAGGGCTGTAGGGGCAAGTGCTGCCACACAGATACAAAAAAGCTAACCCAGATAAATTCTAGCAGGGCTGTAGGGGCAAGTGCTGTCAAAACATACATAGACAAACCTACCCCAGGTAGCCTCTAGCTGGTTGTCGGGGCAAATGTTGTCACAGAAACACAGACAAAGCTACCCCAGGTAGACTCTTTCTGGTTGTAGGGGCAAGTGCTGTGAGCAATAGCGCCTATGAAGGCTACCGGCACTGTGGCTACACACACAGAGGGAGTGGGTGGCCAGCACCACCACGCCCGACCGCCTTTGTCTCTCTCCCAGTTCTAGCGATGTTTACAACACCACCACCACCATCACTCCCCACACACACACACAGTGCGCTAACCACTGCACCATCACTCCCCACTCACACACACAGTGCGCTAACCACTGCACCACCACTCCCCACTCAGACACACAATGCCCTAACCACTGCTCCACCACTCCCCACTCACACAGAGTGCGCTAACCACTGCACCACCACTCCCCACTCACACACAGTGCGCTAACCACTGCACCACCACTCCCCACTCACACACAGTGCGCTAACCACTGCACCACCACTCCCCACACACTCAACGTGCGCTAACCACTGCACCACCACTCCCCCCACACAAATTTTTTCGTGACTCAATGCTGCCCTCTTGTGGTAAAAAACTAGAATTTCACTCACAAACTCACCCACTCACCCACCCATTCATCCAGACAAAGCTACCCCAGGTAGCCTCTAGCTGGCTGTGGGGGCAAGTGCTGTTCCACAGACACTGACAAAGCTACCCCAGGTAGCCTTTAGCAGGGCTGTAGGGGCAAGTGCTGTTACATAGACACAGACAACGCTACCCCAGGTAGCCTCTAGCGCGGCTGTAGGGGTTAGTGCTTTTACACACAGAGAAAGCTACCCCAGGTAGCCTCTAGCAGGGCTGTAGGGGCAAGTGCTTTTACACAAACACAGACAAAGCTACCTTAGGTAGCCTCTCGCAGGGCTGTAGGGCCAAGTGCTGTCACACAGATACAAACAAAGCTAACCCAGATACATTCTATCAGGGCTGTCGGGGCAAGTGCTGTCAAAACATACATAGACAAAGCTACCCCAGGTAGCCTCTAGCGGGGCTGTAGGGGCAAGTGCTCTCATACACAGACACAGACAAATCTACCCTAGGTACCCTCTAGCAATGCTGTAGGGGCAAGTGCTGTTACACAAACACAGACAAAGCTACCCCAGGTACCCTCTAGCAATGCTGTAGGGGCAAGTGCTGTTACACAAACACAGACAAAGCTACCTTAGGTAGCCTCTCGCAGGGCTGTAGGGGCAATTGCTGCCACACAGATACAAAAAAGCTAACCCAGATAAATTCTAGCAGGGCTGTAGTGGCAAGTGCTGTCAAAACATACATAGACAAAGCTACCCCAGGTAGCCTCTAGCTGGTTGTCGGGGCAAATGTTGTCACAGAGACACAGACAAAGCTACCCCAGGTAGACTCTTTCTGGTTGTAGGGGCAAGTGCTTTGAGCAATAGCACCTATGAAGGCTACCGGCACTGTGGCTACACACACAGAGGGAGTGGGTGGCCAGCACCACCACGCCCGACCGCCTTTGTCTCTCTCCCAGTTCTAGCGATGTTTACAACACCACCACCATCACTCCCCACACACACACACACACATTGCGCTAACCACTGCACCACCACTCCCCACTCACACACAGTGCGCTAACCACTGCACCACCACTCTCCACTCACACACAGTGCGCTAACCACTGCACCACCACTCCCCACACACACTCAACGTGCGCTAACCACTGCACCACCACTCCCCCCACACAAATTATTTCGCGACTCAATGCTGCCCTCTTGTGGTAAAAACTAGAATCTCACTCACCAACTCACCCCCTCACTCAAACACCCACCCACTCATCCAGACAAAGCTACCCCCAGGTAGCCTCTAGCTGGATGTGGGGGCAAGTGCTGTTCCACAGACACTGACAAAGCTACCCCAGGTAGCCTTTGGCAGGGCTGTAGGGGCAAGTACTTTTACATAGACACAGACAAAGCAACCCCAGGTAGCCTCTAGCAGGGCTGTAGGGGCAAGTGCTGTTACACAAACACAGACAAAGCTACCCCACGTAGCCTCTAGCAGGGCTGTAGGGGCAAGTGCTGTTACACAAACACAGACAAAGCTACCTTAGGTAGCCTGTCGCGGGGCTGTAGGGGCAAGTGCTCTCACACAGATACAAACAAAGCTCACCCAGATAAATTCTAGCAGAGCTGTCGGGGCAAGTGCTGTCAAAACATACATAGACAAAGCTACCCCAGGTAGCCTCTAGCTGGTTGTCGGGGCAAATGTTGTCACAGAGACACAGACAAAGCTACCCCAGGTAGAATCTTTCTGGTTGTAGGGGCAAGTGCTTTGAGCAATAGCACCTATGAAGGCTACCGTCACTGTGGCTACACACACAGAGGGAGTGGGTGGCCACCACCACCACGCCCGACCGCCTTTGTCTCTCTCCCAGTTCTAGCGATGTTTACAACACCACCACCACCATCACTCCCCACACACACACACAGTGCGCTAACCACTGCACCATCATTCCCCACTCACACACACAGTGCGCTAACCACTGCACCACCACTCCCCACTCAGACACACAATGCCATAACCACTGCTCCACCACTCCCCACTCACATACAGTGCGCTAACCACTGCACTACCGCTCCACACTCACACACAGTGCGCTAACCACTGCACCACCACTCCCCACACACACACACAGTGCGATAACCACTGCACCACCACTCCCCACTCACACACAGTGCGCTAACCACTGCACCACCACTCCCCACTCAAACACAGTGCGCTAACCACTGCACCACCACTCCCCACACACACTCAACGTGCGCTAACCACTGCACCACCACTCCTCCCACACAAATTATTTCGCGACTCAATGCTGCCCTCTTGTGGTAAAAAACTAGAATCTCACTCACCAACTCTCCCACTCACCCACCCACCCATTCATCCAGGCAAAGCTACCCCACGTAGCCTCTAGCTGGTTGTAGGGGCAAGTGCTGTTCCACAGACACTGACAAAGCTACCCCAGGTAGCCTTTGGCAGGGCTGTAGGGGCAAGTGCTGTTACATAGACACAGACAAAAGTACCCCAGGTAGCCTCTAGCGGGGCTGTAGGGGCAAGTGCTCTCACACAGATACAAACAAAGCTAACCCAGATAAATTCTAGCAGGGCTGTCGGGGCAAGTGCTGTCAAAACATACATAGACAAAGCTACCCCAGGTAGCCTCTAGCGGGGCTGTAGGGGCAAGTGCTCTCATACACAGACACAGACAAATCTACCCTAGGTACCCTCTAGCAATGCTGTAGGGGCAAGTGCTGTTACACAAACACAGACAAAGCTACACCAGGTAGCCTCTAGCAGGGCTATAGGGGCAAGTGCTGTTACACAAACACAGACAAAGCTACATTAGGTAGCCTCTCGCAGGGCTGTAGGGACAATTGCTGCCACACAGATACAAAAAAGTTAACCCAGATAAATTCTAGCAGTGCTGTAGGGGCAAGTGCTGTCAAAACATACATAGACAAAGCTACCCCAGGTAGCCTCTAGCTGGTTGTCGGGGCAAATGTTGTCACAGAGACACAGACAAAGCTACCCCAGGTAGATTCTTTCTGGTTGTAGGGGCAAGTGCTTTGAGCAATAGCACCTATGAAGGCTACCGTCACTGTGGCTACACACACAGAGGGAGTGGGTGGCCACCACCACCACGCCCGACCGCCTTTGTCTCTCTCCCAGTTCTAGCGATGTTTACAACACCACCACCACCATCACTCCCCACACACACACACACAGTGCGCTAACCACTGCGCCATCATTCCCCACTCACACACACAGTGCGCTAACCACTGCACCACCACTCCCCACTCAGACACACAATGCCCTAACCACTGCTCCACCACTCCCCACTCACATACAGTGCGCTAACCACTGCACCACCACTCCCCACTCACACACAGTGCGCTAACCACTGCACCACCACTCCCCACACACACACAGTGCGCTAACCACTGCACCACCACTCCCCACTCACACACAGTGCGCTAAACACTGCACCACCACTCCCCACTCACACACAGTGCGCTAACCACTGCACCACCGCTCCTCCCACACAAATTATTTCGCGACTAACTGCTGCCCTCTTGTGGTACAAAACTAGAATCTCACTCACCAACTCACCCACTCACCCACCCACCCATTCATCCAGACAAAGCTACCCCACGTAGCCTCTAGCTGGTTGTAGGCGCAAGTGCTGTGCCACGGACACTGACAAAACTACCCCAGGTAGCCTTGGGCAGGGCTGTAGGGGCAAGTGCTGTTACATAGACACAGACAAAGGTACCCCAGGTAGCCTATAGCGGGGCTGTAGGGGCAAGTGCTCTCATACACAGACACAGGCAAATCTACCCAGGTACCCTCTAGCAATGCTGTAGGGGCAAGTGCTGTTACACAAACACAGACAAAGCTACCCCAGGTAGCCTCTAGCAGGGCTATAGGGGCAAGTGCTGTTACACAAACACAGACAAAGCTACCTTAGGTAGCCTCTCGCAGGGCTGTAGGGGCAATTGCTGCCACACAGATACAAAAAAGCTAACCCAGATAAATTCTAGCAGTGCTGTAGGGGCAAGTGCTGTCAACACATACATAGACAAAGCTACCCCAGGTAGCCTCTAGCTGGTTGTCGGGGCAAATGTTGTCACAGAGACACAGACAAAGCTACCCCAGGTAGAATCTTTCTGGTTGTAGGGGCAAGTGCTTTGAGCAATAGCACCTATGAAGGCTACCGTCACTGTGGCTACACACACAGAGGGAGTGGGTGGCCACCACCACCACGCCCGACCGCCTTTGTCTCTCTCCCAGTTCTAGCGATGTTTACAACACCACCACCACCATCACTCCCCACACACACACACAGTGCGCTAACCACTGCACCATCATTCCCCACTCACACACACAGTGCGCTAACCACTGCACCACCACTCCCCACTCAGACACACAATGCCATAACCACTGCTCCACCACTCCCCACTCACATACAGTGCGCTAACCACTGCACACCGCTCCACACTCACACACAGTGCGCTGACCACTGCACCACCACTCCCCACACACACACACAGTGCGATAACCACTGCACCACCACTCCCCACTCACACACAGTGCGCTAACCACTGCACCACCACTCCCCACTCAAACACAGTGCGCTAACCACTGCACCACCACTCCCCACACACACTCAACGTGCGCTAACCACTGCACCACCACTCCTCCCACACAAATTATTTCGCGACTCAATGCTGCCCTCTTGTGGTACAAAACTAGAATCTCACTCACCAACTCACCCACTCACCCACCCACCCATTCATCCAGACAAAGCTACCCTAGGTAGCCTCTAGCTGGCTGTGGGGGCAAGTGCTGTTCCACAGACACTGACAAACTACCCCAGGTAGCCTTTGGCAGGGCTGTAGGGGCAAGTGTTGTTACATAGACACAGACAAAGCTACCCCAGGTAGCCTCTAGCGCGGCTGTAGAGGCTAGTGCTGTTACACTCAGAGAAAGCTACCCCAGGTAGCCTCTAGCAGGGCTGTAGGGGCAAGTGCTCTTACACAAACACAGACAAAGCTACCCCAGGTAGCCTCTAGCGGTGCTGTAGGGGCAAGTGCTCTCAAACACAGACACAGACACAGACAAAGCTACCCCAGGTACCCTCTAGCAATGCTGTAGGGGCAAGTGCTGTTACACAAACACAGACAAAGCTACCCCAGGTAGCCTCTAGCAGGGCTATAGGGGCAAGTGCTGTTACACAAACACAGACAAAGCTACCTTAGATAGCCGCTCGCAGGGCTGTAGGGGCAAGTGCTGCCACACAGATACAAAAAAGCTAACCCAGATAAATTCTAGCAGGGCTGTAGGGGCAAGTGCTGTCAAAACATACATAGACAAAGCTACCCCAGGTAGCCTCTAGCTGGTTGTCGGGGCAAATGTTGTCACAGAGACACAGACAAAGCTACCCCAGGTAGACTCTTTCTGGTTGTAGGGGCAAGTGCTTTGAGCAATAGCACCTATGAAGGCTACCGGTACTGTGGCTACACACACAGAGGGAGTGGGTGACCAGCACCACCACGCCCGACCGCCTTTGTCTCTCTCCCAGTTCTAGCGATGTTTACAACACCACCACCACCATCACTCCCCACACACACACACACACAGTGCGCTAACCACTGCACCATCACTCCCCACTCACACAAACAGTGCGCTAACCACTGCACCACCACTCCCCACTCAGACACACAATGCCCTAACCACTGCTCCACCACTCCCCACTCACACACAGTGCGCTAACCACTGCACCACCACTCCCCACTCACACACAGTGCGCTAACCACTGCACCACCACTCCCCACACACACTCAACGTGTGCTAACCACTGCACCACCACTCCCCCCACACAAATTATTTCGCGACTCAATGCTGCCCTCTTGTGGTAAAAATTAGAATCTCACTCACCAACTCAACCCCTCACTCAACCACCCACCCACTCATCCAGACAAAGCTACCCCAGGTAGCCTCTAGCTGGCTGTGGGGGCAAGTGCTGTTACACAGACACTGACAAAGCTACCCCAGGTAGCCTCTAGCAGGGCTGTAGGGGCAAGTGCTGTTACACAAACACATACAAAGCTACCCCAGGTAGCCTCTAGCAGGGCTGTAGGGGCAAGTGCTGTTACACAAACACAGACAAAGCTACCTTAGGTAGCCTCTCGCAGGGCTGTAGGGGCAAGTGCTCTCACACAGATACAAACAAAGCTAACCCAGATAAATTCTAGCAGGGCTGTCGGGGCAAGTGCTGTCAAAACATACATAGACAAAGCTACCCCAGGTAAATTTCGATTTAAAGCTTTCGTGACTGCAATGATTCATCTTCTTTGGTTCTTTCGGTAAAGTCACGTAGAATGAGAATAAAATAATAAATTGATAAAATAAAATAACACAATAATATTCTCACGACGTTTCGGCCACAACACAAGCGGCCTTCATCAGGTGAAGGGGGCGAGACTACCAGACAGTCTCGCCCCCCTTCACCTGATGAAGGCCGCTTGTGTTGTGGCCGAAACGTCGTGAGAATATTATTGTGTTATTTTATTTTATCAATTTATTATTTTATTCTCATTCTACGTGACTTTACCGAAAGAACCAAAGAAGATGCTACCCCAGGTAGTCTCTAGCGGGGCTGTAGGGGCAAGTGCTCTCATACACAGACACAGACAAAGCTACCCCAGGTACCCTCTAGCAATGCTGTAGGGGCAAGTGCTATTACACAAACACAGACAAAGCTACCCCAGGTAGGCTCTAGCAGGGCTATAGGAGCAAGTGCTGTTACACAAACACAGACAAAGCTACCTTAGGTAGCCTCTCGCAGGGCTGTAGGGGCAAGTGCTGCCACACAGATACAAAAAAGCTAACCCAGATAAATTCTAGCAGGGCTGTAGGGGCAAGTGCTGTCAAAACATACATAGACAAACCTACCCCAGGTAGCCTCTAGCTGGTTGTCGGGGCAAATGTTGTCACAGAAACACAGACAAAGCTACCCCAGGTAGACTCTTTCTGGTTGTAGGGGCAAGTGCTGTGAGCAATAGCGCCTATGAAGGCTACCGGCACTGTGGCTACACACACAGAGGGAGTGGGTGGCCAGCACCACCACGCCCGACCGCCTTTGTCTCTCTCCCAGTTCTAGCGATGTTTACAACACCACCACCACCATCACTCCCCACACACACACACAGTGCGCTAACCACTGCACCATCACTCCCCACTCACACACACAGTGCGCTAACCACTGCACCACCACTCCCCACTCAGACACACAATGCCCTAACCACTGCTCCACCACTCCCCACTCACACAGAGTGCGCTAACCACTGCACCACCACTCCCCACTCACACACAGTGCGCTAACCACTGCACCACCACTCCCCACTCACACACAGTGCGCTAACCACTGCACCACCACTCCCCACACACTCAACGTGCGCTAACCACTGCACCACCACTCCCCCCACACAAATTTTTTCGTGACTCAATGCTGCCCTCTTGTGGTAAAAAACTAGAATTTCACTCACAAACTCACCCACTCACCCACCCATTCATCCAGACAAAGCTACCCCACGTAGCCTCTAGCTGGTTGTAGGGGCAAGTGCTGTTCCACAGACACTGACAAAGCTACCCCAGGTAGCCTTTGGCAGAGCTGTAGGGGCAAGTGCTGTTACATAGACACAGACAAAGGTACCCCATGGAGCCTCTAGCGGGGCTGTAGGGGCAAGTGCTCTCATACACAGACACAGACACAGCTACCCCAGGTACCCTCTAGCAATGCTATAGGGGCAAGTGCTGTTACACAAACACAGACAAAGCTACCCCAGGTAGCCTCTAGCAGGGCTTTAGGGGCAAGTGCTGTTACACAAGCACAGATAAAGCTACCTTAGGTAGCCTCTCGCAGGGCTGTAGGGGCAATTGCTGCCACACAGATAAAAAAAGCTAACCCAGATAAATTCTAGCAGGGCTGTAGGGGCAAGTGCTGTCAAAACATACATAGACAAAGCTACACCAGGTAGCCTCTAGCTGGTTGTCGGGGCAAATGTTGTCACAGAGACACAGACAAAGCTACCCCAGGTAGACTCTTTCTGGTTGTAGGGGCAAGTGCTTTGAGCAATAGCACCTATGAAGGCTACCGGCACTGTGGCTACACACACAGGGAGTGGGTGGCCAGCACCACAACGCCCGACCGACTTTGTCTCTCTCCCAGTTCTAGCGATGTTTACAACACCACCACCACCATCACTCCCCACACACACACACACACAGTGCACTAACCACTGCACCATCACTCCCCACTCACACACACATTGCCCTAACCACTGCTCCACCACTCCCCACTCACACACAGTGCGCTAACCACTGCACCACCACTCCCCACTCACACACAGTGCGCTAACCACTGCACCACCACTCCCCACACACACTCAACGTGCGCTAACCACTGCACCACCACTCCCCCCACACAAATTATGTCGCGACTCAATGCTGCCCTCTTGTGGTAAAAACTAGAATCTCACTCACCAACTCACCCCCTCACTCAACCACCCACCCACTCATCCAGACAAAGCTACCCCAGGTAGCCTCTAGCTGGCTGTGGGGGCAAGTGCTGTTCCACAGACACTGACAAAGCTACCCCAGGTAGCCTTTGGCAGGGCTGTAGGGGCAAGTGCTTTTACATAGACACAGACAAAGCTACCCCAGGTAGCCTCTAGCGCGGCAGTAGAGGCTAGTGCTGTTACACACAGAGAAAGCTACCCCGGGTAGCCTCTAGCAGGGCTGTAGGGGCAAGTGCTGTTACACAAACACAGAAAAAGCTACCTTAGGTAGCCTCTCGCAGGGCTGTAGGGGCAAGTGCTCTCACACAGATACATACAAAGCTAACCCAGATAAATTCTAGCAGGGCTGACGGGGCAAATGCTGTCAAAACATACATAGACAAAGTTACCCCAGGTAGCCTCTAGCGGGGCTGTAGGGGCAAGTGCTCTCATACACAGACACAGAGAAAGCTACCCCAGGTACCCTTTAGCAATGCTGTAGGGGCAAGTGCTGTTACACAAACACAGACAAAGCTTCCCCAGGTAGACTCTTTCTGGTTGTAGGGGCAAGTGCTTTGAGCAATAGCACCTATGAAGGCTACCGGCACTGTGGCTACACACACAGAGGGAGTGGGTGGCCAGCACCACCACGCCCGACCGCCTTTGTCTCTCTCCCAGTTCTAGCGATGTTTACAACACCACCATCACTCCCCACACACACACACAGTGCGCTAACCACTGTATCATCACTCCCCACTCACACACACAGTGCACTAACCACTGCACCACCACTCCCCACTCAGACACACAATGCGCTAACCACTGCACCACCACTCCCCACTCACACACAGTGCGCTAACCACTGCACCACCACTCCCCACTCAGACACACAATGCCTTAACCACTGCTCCACCACTCCCCACTCACATACAGTGCGCTAACCACTGCACCACCACTCCCCACTCACACAGTGCGCTAACCACTGCACCACCACTCCCCACACACACACAGTGTGCTAACCACTGCACCACCACTCCCCACTCACACACTGCGCTAACCACTGCACCACCACTCCCCACTCACACACAGTGCGCTAACCACTGCACCACCACTCCGCACACACACTCAACGTGCGCTAACCACTGCACCACCGCTCCTCCCACACAAATTATTTCGCGACTCACTGCTGCCCTCTTGTGGTACAAAACTAGAATCTCACTCACCAACTCACCCACTCACCCACCCACCCATTCATCCAGACAAAGCTACCCCACGTAGCCTCTAGCTGGTTGTAGGGGCAAGTGCTGTTCCACAGACACTGACAAAGCTACCCCAGGTAGCCTTTGGCAGGGCTGTAGGGGCAAGTGCTGTTACATAGACACAGACAAAGGTACCCCAGGTAGCCTCTAGCGGGGCTGTAGGGGCAAGTGCTCTCACACAGATACAAACAAAGCTAACCCAGATAAATTCTAGCAGGGCTGTCGGGGCAAGTGCTGTCAAAACATACATAGACAAAGCTACCCCAGGTAGCCTCTAGCGGTGCTGTAGGGGCAAGTGCTCTCATACACAGACACAGACAAATCTACCCTAGGTACCCTCTAGCAATGCTGTAGGAGCAAGTGCTGTTACACAAACACAGACAAAGCTACCTTAGGTAGCCTCTCGCAGGGCTGTAGGGGCAATTGCTGCCACACAGATACAAAAAAGCTAACCCAGATAAATACTAGCAGTGCTGTAGGGGCAAGTGCTGTCAAAACATACATAGACAAAGCTACCCCAGGTAGCCTCTAGCTGGTTGTCGGGGCAAATGTTGTCACAGAGACACAGACAAAGCTACCCCAGGTAGAATCTTTCTGGTTGTAGGGACAAGTGCTTTGAGCAATAGCACCTATGAAGGCTACCGTCACAGTGACTACACACACAGAGGGAGTGGGTGGCCACCACCACCACGCCCGACCGCCTTTGTCTCTCTCCCAGTTCTAGCGATGTTTACAACACCACCACCACCATCACTCCCCACACACACACACACAGTGCGCTAACCACTGCACCATCATTCCCCACTCACACACACAGTGCGCTAACCACTGCACCACCACTCCCCACTCAGACACACAATGCCCTAACCACTGCTCCACCACTCCCCACTCACATACAGTGCGCTAACCACTGCACCACCACTCCCCACTCACACACAGTGCGCTAACCACTGCACCACCACTCCCCACACACACACAGTGCGCTAACCACTGCACCACCACTCCCCACTCACACACAGTGCGCTAACCACTGCACCACCACTCCCCACTCACACACAGTGCGCTAACCACTGCACCACCACTCCGCACACACACTCAACGTGCGCTAACCACTGCACCACCGCTCCTCCCACACAAATTATTTCGCGACTCACTGCTGCCCTCTTGTGGTACAAAACTAGAATCTCACTCACCAACTCACCCACTCACCCACCCACCCATTCATCCAGACAAAGCTACCCCACGTAGCCTCTAGCTGGTTGTAGGGGCAAGTGCTGTTCCACAGACACTGACAAAGCTACCCCAGGTAGCCTTTGGCAGGGCTGTAGGGGCAAGTGCTGTTACATAGACACAGACAAAGGTACCCCAGGTAGCCTCTAGCGGGGCTGTAGGGGCAAGTGCTCTCACACAGATACAAACAAAGCTAACCCAGATAAATTCTAGCAGGGCTGTCGGGGCAAGTGCTGTCAAAACATACATAGACAAAGCTACCCCAGGTAGCCTCTAGCGGGGCTGTAGGGGCAAGTGCTCTCGTACACAGACACAGACAAAGCTACCCCAGGTACCCTCTAGCAATGCTGTAGGGGCAAGTGCTGTTACACAAACACAGACAAAGCTACCCCAGGTAGCCTCTATGAGGGCTAAAAGGGGCAAGTGCTGTTACACAAACACAGACAAAACTACCTTGGGTAGCCTCTCGCAGGGCTGTAGGGGCAATTGCTGCCACACAGATACAAAAAAGCTAACCCAGATAAATTCTAGCAGTGCTGTAGGGGCAAGTGCTGTCAAAACATACATAGACAAAGCTACCCCAGGTAGCCTCTAGCTGGTTGTAGGGGCAAGTGCTTTGAGCAATAGCACCTATGAAGGCTACCGTCACTGTGGCTACACACACAGAGGGAGTGGGTGGCCAGCACCACCACGCCCGACCGCCTTTGTCTCTCTCCCAGTTCTAGTGATGTTTACAACACCACCACCACCATCACTCCCCACACACACACACACAGTGCGCTAACCACTGCACCATCACTCCCCACTCACACACACAGTGCGCTAACCACTGCACCACCACTCCCCACTCAGACACACAATGCCCTAACCACTGCTCCACCACTCCCCACTCACACAGAGTGCGCTAACCACTGCACGAACCACTTCCCACTCACACACAGTGCGCTAACCACTGCACCACCACTCCCCACACACACTCAACGTGCGCTAACCACTGCACCACCACTCCCACCACACAAATTATTTCGCGACTCAATGCTGCCCTCTTGTGGTAAAAAACTAGAATCTCACTCACCAACTCACCCACTCACCCACCCACCCATTCATCCAGACAAAGCTACCCCACGTAGCCTCTAGCTGGTTGTAGGGGCAAGTGCTGTTCCACAGACACTGACAAAGCTACCCCAGGTAGCCTTTGGCAGGGCTGTAGGGGCAAGTGCTGTGAGCAATAGCACCTATGAAGGCTACCGGCACTGTGGCTACACACACAGAGGGAGTGGGTGGCCAGCACCACCACGCCCGACCGCCTTTGTCTCTCTCCCAGTTCGAGCGATGTTTACAACACCACCATCACTCCCCACACACACACACAGTGCGCTAACCACTGCACCATCACTCCCCACTCACACACACAGTGCGCTAACCACTGCACCACCACTCCCCACTCAGACACACAATGCCCTAACCACTGCTCCACCACTCCCCACTCACACAGAGTGCGCTAACCACTGCACCACCACTCCCCACTCACACACAGTGCGCTAACCACTGCACCACCACTCCCCACTCACACACAGTGCGCTAACCACTGCACCACCACTCCGCACACACACTCAACGTGCGCTAACCACTGCACCACCGCTCCTCCCACACAAATTATTTCGCGACTCACTGCTGCCCTCTTGTGGTACAAAACTAGAATCTCACTCACCAACTCACCCACTCACCCACCCACCCATTCATCCAGACAAAGCTACCCCACGTAGCCTCTAGCTGGTTGTAGGGGCAAGTGCTGTTCCACAGACACTGACAAAGCTACCCCAGGTAGCCTTTGGCAGGGCTGTAGGGGCAAGTGCTGTTACATAGACACAGACAAAGGTACCCCAGGTAGCCTCTAGCGGGGCTGTAGGTGCAAGAGCTCTCATACAGATACAAACAAAGCTAACCCAGATAAATTCTAGCAGGGCTGTCGGGCAGGTGCTGTCAAAACATACATAGACAAAGCTACCCCAGGTAGCCTCTAGCCGGGCTGTAGGGGCAAGTGCTCTCATACACAGACACAGACAAAGCTACCCCAGGTACCCTCTAGCAATGCTGTAGGGGCAAGTGCTGTTACACAAACACAGACAAAGCTACCCCAGGTAGCCTCTATGAGGGCTAAAAGGGGCAAGTGCTGTTACACAAACACAGACAAAACTACCTTGGGTAGCCTCTCGCAGGGCTGTAGGGGCAATTGCTGCCACACAGATACAAAAAAGCTAACCCAGATAAATTCTAGCAGTGCTGTAGGGGCAAGTGCTGTCAAAACATACATAGACAAAGCTACCCCAGGTAGCCTCTAGCTGGTTGTCGGGGCAAATGTTGTCACAGCGACACAGACAAAGCTACCCCAGGTAGAATCTTTCTGGTTGTAGGGGCAAGTGCTTTGAGCAATAGCACCTATGAAGGCTACCGTCACTGTGGCTACACACACAGAGGGAGTGGGTGGCCAGCACCACCACGCCCGACCGCCTTTGTCTCTCTCCCTGTTCTAGCGATGTTTACAACACCACCACCACCATCACTCCCCACACACACACACACACAGTGCGCTAACCACTGCACCATCACTCCCCACTCACACACACAGTGCGCTAACTACTGCACCACCACTCCCCACTCAGACACACAATGCCCTAACCACTGCTCCACCACTCCCCACTCACACAGAGTGCGCTAACCACTGCACCACCACTCCCCACTCACACACAGTGCGCTAACCACTGCACGAACCACTTCCCACTCACACACAGTGCGCTAACCACTGCACCACCACTCCCCACACACACTCAACGTGCGCTAACCACTGCACCACCACTCCCCCCACACAAATTATTTCGCGACTCAATGCTGCCCTCTTGTGGTAAAAAACTAGAATCTCACTCACCAACTCACCCACTCACCCACCCACCCATTCATCCAGACAAAGCTACCCCACGTAGCCTCTAGCTGGTTGTAGGGGCAAGTGCTGTTCCACAGACACTGACAAAGCTACCCCAGGTAGCCTTTGGCAGGGCTGTAGGGGCAAGTGCTGTGAGCAATAGCACCTATGAAGGCTACCGGCACTGTGGCTACACACACAGAGGGAGTGGGTGGCCAGCACCACCACGCCCGACCGCCTTTGTCTCTCTCCCAGTTCTAGCGATGTTTACAACACCACCACCATCACTCCCCACACACACACACAGTGCGCTAACCACTGCACCATCACTCCCCACTCACACACACAGTGCGCTAACCACTGCACCACCACTCCCCACTCAGACACACAATGCCCTAACCACTGCTCCACCACTCCCCACTCACACAGAGTGCGATAACCACTGCACCACCACTCCCCACTCACACACAGTGCGCTAACCACTGCACCACCACTCCCCACTCACACACAGTGCGCTAACCACTGCACCACCACTCCGCACACACACTCAACGTGCGCTAACCACTGCACCACCGCTCCTCCCACACAAATTATTTCGCGACTCACTGCTGCCCTCTTGTGGTACAAAACTAGAATCTCACTCACCAACTCACCCACTCACCCACCCACCCATTCATCCAGACAAAGCTACCCCACGTAGCCTCTAGCTGGTTGAAGGGGCAAGTGCTGTTCCACAGACACTGACAAAGCTACCCCAGGTAGCCTTTGGCAGGGCTGTAGGGGCAAATGCTGTTACATAGACACAGACAAAGGTACCCCAGGTAGCCTCTAGCGGGGCTGTAGGGGCAAGTGCTCTCACACAGATACAAACAAAGCTAACCCAGATAAATTCTAGCAGGGCTGTCGGGGCAGGTGCTGTCAAAACATACATAGACAAAGCTACCACAGGTAGCCTCTAGCGGGGCTGTAGGGGCAAGTGCTCTCATACACAGACACAGACAAAGCTACCCCAGGTACCCTCTAGCAATGCTGTAGGGGCAAGTGCTGTTACACAAACACAGACAAAGCTACCCCAGGTAGCCTCTATGAGGGCTAAAAGGGGCAAGTGCTGTTACACAAACACAGACAAAACTACCTTGGGTAGCCTCTCGCAGGGCTGTAGGGGCAATTGCTGCCACACAGATACAAAAAAGCTAACCCAGATAAATTCTAGCAGTGCTGTAGGGGCAAGTGCTGTCAAAACATACATAGACAAAGCTACCCCAGGTAGCCTCTAGCTGGTTGTCGGGGCAAATGTTGTCACAGCGACACAGACAAAGCTACCCCAGGTAGAATCTTTCTGGTTGTAGGGGCAAGTGCTTTGAGCAATAGCACCTATGAAGGCTACCGTCACTGTGGCTACACACACAGAGGGAGTGGGTGGCCAGCACCACCACGCCCGACCGCCTTTGTCTCTCTCCCTGTTCTAGCGATGTTTACAACACCACCACCACCATCACTCCCCACACACACACACAGTGCGTTAACCACTGCACCATCACTCCCTACTCACACACACAGTGCGCTAACCACTGCACCACCACTCCCCACTCAGACACACAATGCCCTAACCACTGCTCCACCACTCCCCACTCACACAGAGTGCGCTAACCACTGCACGAACCACTTCCCACTCACACACAGTGCGCTAACCACTGCACCACCACTCCCCACACACACTCAACGTGCGCTAACCACTGCACCACCACTCCCCCCACACAAATTATTTCGCGACTCAATGCTGCCCTCTTGTGGTAAAAAACTAGAATCTCACTCACCAACTCACCCACTCACCCACCCACCCATTCATCCAGACAAAGCTACCCCACGTAGCCTCTAGCTGGTTGTAGGGGCAAGTGCTGTTCCACAGACACTGACAAAGCTACCCCAGGTAGCCTTTGGCAGGGCTGTAGGGGCAAGTGCTGTGAGCAATAGCACCTATGAAGGCTACCGGCACTGTGGCTACACACACAGAGGGAGTGGGTGGCCAGCACCACCACGCCCGACCGCCTTTGTCTCTCTCCCAGTTCTAGCGATGTTTACAACACCACCACCACCATCACTCCCCACACACACACACAGTGCGCTAACCACTGCACCATCACTCCCCACTCACACACACAGTACGCTAACCACTGCACCACCACTCCCCACTCAGACACACAATGCCCTAACCACTGCTCCACCACTCCCCACTCACACAGAGTGCGATAACCACTGCACCACCACTCCCCACTCACACACAGTGCGCTAACCACTGCACCACCACTCCCCACTCACACACAGTGCGCTAACCACTGCACCACCACTCCGCACACACACTCAACGTGCGCTAACCACTGACCACCGCTCCTCCCACACAAATTATTTCGCGAATCACTGCTGCCCTCTTGTGGTACAAAACTAGAATCTCACTCACCAACTCACCCACTCACCCACCCACCCATTCATCCAGACAAAGCTACCCCACGTAGCCTCTAGCTGGTTGTAGGGGCAAGTGCTGTTCCACAGACACTGACAAATCTACCCCAGGTAGCCTTTGGCAGGGCTGTAGGGGCAAGTGCTGTTACATAGACACAGACAAAGGTACCCCAGGTAGCCTCTAGCGGGGCTGTAGGGGCAATTGCTCTCACACAGATACAAACAAAGCTAACCCAGATAAATTCTAGCAGGGCTGTCGGGGCAGGTGCTGTCAAAACATACATAGACAAAGCTACCCCAGGTAGCCTCTAGCGGGGCTGTAGGGGCAAGTGCTCTCATACACAGACACAGACAAAGCTACCCCAGGTACCCTCTAGCAATGCTGTAGGGGCAAGTGCTGTTACACAAACACAGACAAAGCTACCCCAGGTAGCCTCTATGAGGGCTAAAAGGGGCAAGTGCTGTTACACAAACACAGACAAAACTACCTTGGGTAGCCTCTCGCAGGGCTGTAGGTGCAATTGCTGCCACACAGATACAAAAAAGCTAACCCAGATAAATGCTAGCAGTGCTGTAGGGGCAAGTGCTGTCAAAACATACATAGACAAAGCTACCCCAGGTAGCCTCTAGCTGGTTGTCGGGGCAAATGTTGTCACAGCGACACAGACAAAGCTACCCCAGGTAGAATCTTTCTGGTTGTCGGGGCAAGTGCTTTGAGCAATAGCACCTATGAAGGCTACCGTCACTGTGGCTACACACACAGAGGGAGTGGGTGGCCAGCACCACCACGCCCGACCGCCTTTGTCTCTCTCCCAGTTCTAGTGATGTTTACAACACCACCACCACCATCACTCCCCACACACACACACACACAGTGCGCTAACCACTGCACCATCACTCCCCACTCACACACACAGTGCGCTAACCACTGCACCACCACTCCCCACTCAGACACACAATGCCCTAACCACTGCTCCACCACTCCCCACTCACACAGAGTGCGCTAACCACTGCACCACCACTCCCCACTCACACACAGTGCGCTAACCACTGCACGAACCACTTCCCACTCACACACAGTGCGCTAACCACTGCACCACCACTCCCCACACACACTCAACGTGCGCTAACCACTGCACCACCACTCCCCCCACACAAATTATTTCGCGACTCAATGCTGCCCTCTTGTGGTAAAAAACTAGAATCTCACTCACCAACTCACCCACTCACCCACCCACCCATTCATCCAGACAAAGCTACCCCACGTAGCCTCTAGCTGGTTGTAGGGGCAAGTGCTGTTCCACAGACACTGACAAAGCTACCCCAGGTAGCCTTTGGCAGGGCTGTAGGGGCAAGTGCTGTTACATAGACACAGACAAAGGTACCCCAGGTAGCCTCTAGCGGGGCTGTAGGTGCAAGTGCTCTCACACAGATACAAACAAAGCTAACCCAGATAAATTCTAGCAGGGCTGTCGGGGCAGGTGCTGTCAAAACATACATAGACAAAGCTACCCCAGGTAGCCTCTAGCGGGGCTGTAGGGGCAAGTGCTCTCATACACAGACACAGACAAAGCTACCCCAGGTACCCTCTAGCAATGCTGTAGGGGCAAGTGCTGTTACACAAACACAGACAAAGCTACCCCAGGTAGCCTCTATGAGGGCTAAAAGGGGCAAGTGCTGTTACACAAACACAGACAAAACTACCTTGGGTAGCCTCTCGCAGGGCTGTAGGGGCAATTGCTGCCACACAGATACAAAAAAGCTAACCCAGATAAAATCTAGCAGTGCTGTAGGGGCAAGTGCTGTCAAAACATACATAGACAAAGCTACCCCAGGTAGCCTCTAGCTGGTTGTCGGGGCAAATGTTGTCACAGCGACACAGACAAAGCTACCCCAGGTAGAATCTTTCTGGTTGTAGGGGCAAGTGCTTTGAGCAATAGCACCTATGAAGGCTACCGTCACTGTGGCTACACACACAGAGGGAGTGGGTGGCCAGCACCACCACGCCCGACCGCCTTTGTCTCTCTCCCTGTTCTAGCGATGTTTACAACACCACCACCACCATCACTCCCCACACACACACACACAGTGCGCTAACCACTGCACCATCACTCCCCACTCACACACACAGTGCGCTAACCACTGCACCACCACTCCCCACTCAGACACACAATGCCCTAACCACTGCTCCACCACTCCCCACTCACACAGAGTGCGCTAACCACTGCACCACCACTCCCCAGCAGTCCCGGGCGGTCCAGGCGGTCCCGGGCGGTCCCGGGCGGTCCCGGGCGGTCCCGGGTGGTCCCGGGCGGTCCCGGGCGGTCCCGGGCGGTCCCGGGCGGTCCCGGGCGGTCCGGGGCGGTCCCGGGCGGTCCGGGGCGATCCCGGGCAGTCCGGGGCGGTCCCGGGCGGTCCCGGGCGGTCCCAGGCGGTCCCAGGCGGTCCGGGGCGGTCCGGGGCGGTCCGGGGCGGTCCCGGGCGGTCCCGGGCGGTCCGGGGCGGTCCCGGGCGGTCCGGGGCGGTCCCGGGCGGTCCCAGGCGGTCCCGGGCGGTTCTGGGCGGTCCCGGGCAGTCGCGGGCGGTCCCGGGCGGTCCCGGGCGGTCTGGGGCGGTCCCGGGCGGTCCCGGGCGGTCCCGGGCGGTCCCGCGCGGTCCCGGGCGGTCCCAGGCGGTCCCGGGCGGTCTCGGGCGGTCCCGGGCGGTCCCGGGCAGTCCCGGGCGTCCAGGGCGGTCCCGGGCGGTCCAGGGCAGTCCTGGGCGGTCCCGGGCGGTCCCGGGCGGTCCCGGGCGGTCCGAGGCGGTCCCGGGCGGTCCCGGGTGGTCCGGGGCGGTCCCGGGCGGTCCGGGGCGGTCCGGGGCGGTCCAGGGCGGTCCCGTGCGGTCCCGGGCGGTCCCGGGCGGTCCCGGGCGGTCCAGGGCGGTCCCGGGCGGTCCAGGGCGGTCCCGGGCGGTCCTGGGCGGTCCCGGGCGGTCCCGGGCGGTCCGAGGCGGTCCCGGGCGGTCCCGGGCGGTCTGGAGCGGTCCAGGGCGGTCCTGGGCGGTCTCGGGCGGTCCCGGGCGGTTCCGGGCGGTCCCGGGCGGTCCGGGGCGGTCCCGGGCGGTCCCGGGCGGTGCCGGGTGGTCCCGGTCGGTCCCGAGCGGTCTGGGGCGGTCCCGGGCGGTCCCGGGCGGTCCCGGGCAGTCCCGGGCGGTCCCGGGCGGTCCCGGGCGGTCCCGGGCGGTCCGAGGCAGTCCCGGGCGGTCCGGGGCGGTCCCGGGCGGTCCGGGCGGTCCCGGGCGGTCCCGGGCGGTCCCGGGCGGTCCGGGGCGGTCCCGGGCGGTCCGGGGCGATCCCGGGCAGTCCGGGGCGGTCCCGGGCGGTCCCGGGCGGTCCCAGGCGGTCCCAGGCGGTCCGGGGCGGTCCGGGGCGGTCCGGGGCGGTCCCGGGCGGTCCCGGGCGGTCCGGGGCGGTCCCGGGCGGTCCGGGGCGGTCCCGGGCGGTTCTGGGCGGTCCCGGGCAGTCGCGGGCGGTCCCGGGCGGTCCCGGGCGGTCTGGGGCGGTCCCGGGCGGTCCCGGGCGGTCCCGGGCGGTCCCGGGCGGTCCCGCGCGGTCCCGGGCGGTCCCAGGCGGTCCCGGGCGGTCTCGGGCGGTCCCGGGCGGTCCCGGGCAGTCCCGGGCGTTCCAGGGCGGTCCCGGGCGGTCCAGGGCGGTCCTGGGCGGTCCCGGGCGGTCCCGGGCGGTCCCGGGCGGTCCGAGGCGGTCCCGGGCGGTCCCGGGTGGTCCGGGGCGGTCCCGGGGCCTCTCGCAGGGCTGTAGGGGCAATTGCTGCCACACAGATACAAAAAAGCTAACCCAGATAAATTCTAGCAGTGCTGTAGGGGCAAGTGCTGTCAAAACATACATAGACAAAGCTACCCCAGGTAGCCTCTAGCTGGTTGTCGGGGCAAATGTTGTCACAGCGACACAGACAAAGCTACCCCAGGTAGAATCTTTCTGGTTGTAGGGGCAAGTGCTTTGAGCAATAGCACCTATGAAGGCTACCGTCACTGTGGCTACACACACAGAGGGAGTGGGTGGCCAGCACCACCACGCCCGACCGCCTTTGTCTCTCTCCCTGTTCTAGCGATGTTTACAACACCACCACCACCATCACTCCCCACACACACACACAGTGCGTTAACCACTGCACCATCACTCCCTACTCACACACACAGTGCGCTAACCACTGCACCACCACTCCCCACTCAGACACACAATGCCCTAACCACTGCTCCACCACTCCCCACTCACACAGAGTGCGCTAACCACTGCACGAACCACTTCCCACTCACACACAGTGCGCTAACCACTGCACCACCACTCCCCACACACACTCAACGTGCGCTAACCACTGCACCACCACTCCCCCCACACAAATTATTTCGCGACTCAATGCTGCCCTCTTGTGGTAAAAAACTAGAATCTCACTCACCAACTCACCCACTCACCCACCCACCCATTCATCCAGACAAAGCTACCCCACGTAGCCTCTAGCTGGTTGTAGGGGCAAGTGCTGTTCCACAGACACTGACAAAGCTACCCCAGGTAGCCTTTGGCAGGGCTGTAGGGGCAAGTGCTGTGAGCAATAGCACCTATGAAGGCTACCGGCACTGTGGCTACACACACAGAGGGAGTGGGTGGCCAGCACCACCACGCCCGACCGCCTTTGTCTCTCTCCCAGTTCTAGCGATGTTTACAACACCACCACCACCATCACTCCCCACACACACACACAGTGCGCTAACCACTGCACCATCACTCCCCACTCACACACACAGTACGCTAACCACTGCACCACCACTCCCCACTCAGACACACAATGCCCTAACCACTGCTCCACCACTCCCCACTCACACAGAGTGCGATAACCACTGCACCACCACTCCCCACTCACACACAGTGCGCTAACCACTGCACCACCACTCCCCACTCACACACAGTGCGCTAACCACTGCACCACCACTCCGCACACACACTCAACGTGCGCTAACCACTGACCACCGCTCCTCCCACACAAATTATTTCGCGAATCACTGCTGCCCTCTTGTGGTACAAAACTAGAATCTCACTCACCAACTCACCCACTCACCCACCCACCCATTCATCCAGACAAAGCTACCCCACGTAGCCTCTAGCTGGTTGTAGGGGCAAGTGCTGTTCCACAGACACTGACAAATCTACCCCAGGTAGCCTTTGGCAGGGCTGTAGGGGCAAGTGCTGTTACATAGACACAGACAAAGGTACCCCAGGTAGCCTCTAGCGGGGCTGTAGGGGCAATTGCTCTCACACAGATACAAACAAAGCTAACCCAGATAAATTCTAGCAGGGCTGTCGGGGCAGGTGCTGTCAAAACATACATAGACAAAGCTACCCCAGGTAGCCTCTAGCGGGGCTGTAGGGGCAAGTGCTCTCATACACAGACACAGACAAAGCTACCCCAGGTACCCTCTAGCAATGCTGTAGGGGCAAGTGCTGTTACACAAACACAGACAAAGCTACCCCAGGTAGCCTCTATGAGGGCTAAAAGGGGCAAGTGCTGTTACACAAACACAGACAAAACTACCTTGGGTAGCCTCTCGCAGGGCTGTAGGTGCAATTGCTGCCACACAGATACAAAAAAGCTAACCCAGATAAATGCTAGCAGTGCTGTAGGGGCAAGTGCTGTCAAAACATACATAGACAAAGCTACCCCAGGTAGCCTCTAGCTGGTTGTCGGGGCAAATGTTGTCACAGCGACACAGACAAAGCTACCCCAGGTAGAATCTTTCTGGTTGTAGGGGCAAGTGCTTTGAGCAATAGCACCTATGAAGGCTACCGTCACTGTGGCTACACACACAGAGGGAGTGGGTGGCCAGCACCACCACGCCCGACCGCCTTTGTCTCTCTCCCAGTTCTAGTGATGTTTACAACACCACCACCACCATCACTCCCCACACACACACACACACAGTGCGCTAACCACTGCACCATCACTCCCCACTCACACACACAGTGCGCTAACCACTGCACCACCACTCCCCACTCAGACACACAATGCCCTAACCACTGCTCCACCACTCCCCACTCACACAGAGTGCGCTAACCACTGCACCACCACTCCCCACTCACACACAGTGCGCTAACCACTGCACGAACCACTTCCCACTCACACACAGTGCGCTAACCACTGCACCACCACTCCCCACACACACTCAACGTGCGCTAACCACTGCACCACCACTCCCCCCACACAAATTATTTCGCGACTCAATGCTGCCCTCTTGTGGTAAAAAACTAGAATCTCACTCACCAACTCACCCACTCACCCACCCACCCATTCATCCAGACAAAGCTACCCCACGTAGCCTCTAGCTGGTTGTAGGGGCAAGTGCTGTTCCACAGACACTGACAAAGCTACCCCAGGTAGCCTTTGGCAGGGCTGTAGGGGCAAGTGCTGTTACATAGACACAGACAAAGGTACCCCAGGTAGCCTCTAGCGGGGCTGTAGGTGCAAGTGCTCTCACACAGATACAAACAAAGCTAACCCAGATAAATTCTAGCAGGGCTGTCGGGGCAGGTGCTGTCAAAACATACATAGACAAAGCTACCCCAGGTAGCCTCTAGCGGGGCTGTAGGGGCAAGTGCTCTCATACACAGACACAGACAAAGCTACCCCAGGTACCCTCTAGCAATGCTGTAGGGGCAAGTGCTGTTACACAAACACAGACAAAGCTACCCCAGGTAGCCTCTATGAGGGCTAAAAGGGGCAAGTGCTGTTACACAAACACAGACAAAACTACCTTGGGTAGCCTCTCGCAGGGCTGTAGGGGCAATTGCTGCCACACAGATACAAAAAAGCTAACCCAGATAAATTCTAGCAGTGCTGTAGGGGCAAGTGCTGTCAAAACATACATAGACAAAGCTACCCCAGGTAGCCTCTAGCTGGTTGTCGGGGCAAATGTTGTCACAGCGACACAGACAAAGCTACCCCAGGTAGAATCTTTCTGGTTGTAGGGGCAAGTGCTTTGAGCAATAGCACCTATGAAGGCTACCGTCACTGTGGCTACACACACAGAGGGAGTGGGTGGCCAGCACCACCACGCCCGACCGCCTTTGTCTCTCTCCCTGTTCTAGCGATGTTTACAACACCACCACCACCATCACTCCCCACACACACACACACACAGTGCGCTAACCACTGCACCATCACTCCCCACTCACACACACAGTGCGCTAACCACTGCACCACCACTCCCCACTCAGACACACAATGCCCTAACCACTGCTCCACCACTCCCCACTCACACAGAGTGCGCTAACCACTGCACCACCACTCCCCAGCAGTCCCGGGCGGTCCAGGCGGTCCCGGGCGGTCCCGGGCGGTCCCGGGCGGTCCCGGGTGGTCCCGGGCGGTCCCGGGCGGTCCCGGGCGGTCCCGGGCGGTCCCGGGCGGTCCGGGGCGGTCCCGGGCGGTCCGGGGCGATCCCGGGCAGTCCGGGGCGGTCCCGGGCGGTCCCGGGCGGTCCCAGGCGGTCCCAGGCGGTCCGGGGCGGTCCGGGGCGGTCCGGGGCGGTCCCGGGCGGTCCCGGGCGGTCCGGGGCGGTCCCGGGCGGTCCGGGGCGGTCCCGGGCGGTCCCAGGCGGTCCCGGGCGGTTCTGGGCGGTCCCGGGCAGTCGCGGGCGGTCCCGGGCGGTCCCGGGCGGTCTGGGGCGGTCCCGGGCGGTCCCGGGCGGTCCCGGGCGGTCCCGCGCGGTCCCGGGCGGTCCCAGGCGGTCCCGGGCGGTCTCGGGCGGTCCCGGGCGGTCCCGGGCAGTCCCGGGCGTTCCAGGGCGGTCCCGGGCGGTCCAGGGCAGTCCTGGGCGGTCCCGGGCGGTCCCGGGCGGTCCCGGGCGGTCCGAGGCGGTCCCGGGCGGTCCCGGGTGGTCCGGGGCGGTCCCGGGCGGTCCGGGGCGGTCCGGGGCGGTCCGGGGCGGTCCCGTGCGGTCCCGGGCGGTCCCGGGCGGTCCCGGGCGGTCCAGGGCGGTCCCGGGCGGTCCAGGGCGGTCCCGGGCGGTCCTGGGCGGTCCCGGGCGGTCCCGGGCGGTCCGAGGCGGTCCCGGGCGGTCCCGGGCGGTCTGGAGCGGTCCAGGGCGGTCCTGGGCGGTCTCGGGCGGTCCCGGGCGGTTCCGGGCGGTCCCGGGCGGTCCGGGGCGGTCCCGGGCGGTCCCGGGCGGTGCCGGGTGGTCCCGGTCGGTCCCGAGCGGTCTGGGGCGGTCCCGGGCGGTCCCGGGCGGTCCCGGGCGCGGTCCCGGGCGGTCCCGGGCGGTCCGAGGCAGTCCCGGGCGGTCCGGGGCGGTCCCGGCGGTCCGGGCGGTCCCGGGCGGTCCCGGGCGGTCCCGGGCGGTCCGGGGCGGTCCCGGGCGGTCCGGGGCGATCCCGGGCAGTCCGGGGCGGTCCCGGGCGGTCCCGGGCGGTCCCAGGCGGTCCCAGGCGGTCCGGGGCGGTCCGGGGCGGTCCGGGGCGGTCCCGGGCGGTCCCGGGCGGTCCGGGGCGGTCCCAGGGCGGTCCGGGGCGGTCCCGGGCGGTCCCAGGCGGTCCCGGGCGGTTCTGGGCGGTCCCGGGCAGTCGCGGGCGGTCCCGGGCGGTCCCGGGCGGTCTGGGGCGGTCCCGGGCGGTCCCGGGCGGTCCCGGGCGGTCCCGGGCGGTCCCGCGCGGTCCCGGGCGGTCCCAGGCGGTCCCGGGCGGTCTCGGGCGGTCCCGGGCGGTCCCGGGCAGTCCCGGGCGTTCCAGGGCGGTCCCGGGCGGTCCAGGGCGGTCCTGGGCGGTCCCGGGCGGTCCCGGGCGGTCCCGGGCGGTCCGAGGCGGTCCCGGGCGGTCCCGGGTGGTCCGGGGCGGTCCCGGGGCCTCTCGCAGGGCTGTAGGGGCAATTGCTGCCACACAGATACAAAAAAGCTAACCCAGATAAATTCTAGCAGTGCTGTAGGGGCAAGTGCTGTCAAAACATACATAGACAAAGCTACCCCAGGTAGCCTCTAGCTGGTTGTCGGGGCAAATGTTGTCACAGCGACACAGACAAAGCTACCCCAGGTAGAATCTTTCTGGTTGTAGGGGCAAGTGCTTTGAGCAATAGCACCTATGAAGGCTACTGTCACTGTGGCTACACACACAGAGGGAGTGGGTGGCCAGCACCACCACGCCCGACCGCCTTTGTCTCTCTCCCAGTTCTAGTGATGTTTACAACACCACCACCACCATCACTCCCCACACACACACACACAGTGCGCTAACCACTGCACCATCACTCCCCACTCACACACACAGTGCGCTAACCACTGCACCCACTCCCCACTCAGACACACAATGCCCTAACCACTGCTCCACCACTCCCCACTCACACAGAGTGCGCTAACCACTGCACCACCACTCCCCACTCACACACAGTGCGCTAACCACTGCACGAACCACTTCCCACTCACACACAGTGCGCTAACCACTGCACCACCACTCCCCACACACACTCAACGTGCGCTAACCACTGCACCACCACTCCCCCCACACAAATTATTTCGCGACTCAATGCTGCCCTCTTGTGGTAAAAAACTAGAATCTCACTCACCAACTCACCCACTCACCCACCCACCCATTCATCCAGACAAAGCTACCCCACGTAGCCTCTAGCTGGTTGTAGGGGCAAGTGCTGTTCCACAGACACTGACAAAGCTACCCCAGGTAGCCTTTGGCAGGGCTGTAGGGGCAAGTGCTGTTACATAGACACAGACAAAGGTACCCCAGGTAGCCTCTAGCGGGGCTGTAGGTGCAAGTGCTCTCACACAGATACAAACAAAGCTAACCCAGATAAATTCTAGCAGGGCTGTCGGGGCAGGTGCTGTCAAAACATACATAGACAAAGCTACCCCAGGTAGCCTCTAGCGGGGCTGTAGGGGCAAGTGCTCTCATACACAGACACAGACAAAGCTACCCCAGGTACCCTCTAGCAATGCTGTAGGGGCAAGTGCTGTTACACAAACACAGACAAAGCTACCCCAGGTAGCCTCTATGAGGGCTAAAAGGGGCAAGTGCTGTTACACAAACACAGACAAAACTACCTTGGGTAGCCTCTCGCAGGGCTGTAGGGGCAATTGCTGCCACACAGATACAAAAAAGCTAACCCAGATAAATTCTAGCAGTGCTGTAGGGGCAAGTGCTGTCAAAACATACATAGACAAAGCTACCCCAGGTAGCCTCTAGCTGGTTGTCGGGGCAAATGTTGTCACAGCGACACAGACAAAGCTACCCCAGGTAGAATCTTTCTGGTTGTAGGGGCAAGTGCTTTGAGCAATAGCACCTATGAAGGCTACCGTCACTGTGGCTACACACACAGAGGGAGTGGGTGGCCAGCACCACCACGCCCGACCGCCTTTGTCTCTCTCCCTGTTCTAGCGATGTTTACAACACCACCACCACCATCACTCCCCACACACACACACACACAGTGCGCTAACCACTGCACCATCACTCCCCACTCACACACACAGTGCGCTAACCACTGCACCACCACTCCCCACTCAGACACACAATGCCCTAACCACTGCTCCACCACTCCCCACTCACACAGAGTGCGCTAACCACTGCACCACCACTCCCCAGCAGTCCCGGGCGGTCCAGGCGGTCCCGGGCGGTCCCGGGCGGTCCCGGGCGGTCCCGGGCGGTCCCGGGTGGTCCCGGGCGGTCCCGGGTGGTCCCGGGCGGTCCCGGGCGGTCCCGGGCGGTCCTGGGCGGTCCCGGGCTGTCCCGGGCGGTCCGGGGCGGTCCCGGGCGGTCCCGGGCGGTCCGGGGCGGTCCCGGGCGGTCCGGGGCGATCCCGGGCAGTCCGGGGCGGTCCCGGGCGGTCCCGGGCGGTCCCAGGCGGTCCCAGGCGGTCCGGGGCGGTCCGGGGCGGTCCGGGGCGGTCCCGGGCGGTCCCGGGCGGTCCGGGGCGGTCCCGGGCGGTCCGGGGCGGTCCCGGGCGGTCCCAGGCGGTCCCGGGCGGTTCTGGGCGGTCCCGGGCAGTCGCGGGCGGTCCCGGGCGGTCCCGGGCGGTCTGGGGCGGTCCCGGGCGGTCCCGGGCGGTCCCGGGCGGTCCCGCGCGGTCCCGGGCGGTCCCAGGCGGTCCCGGGCGGTCTCGGGCGGTCCCGGGCGGTCCCGGGCAGTCCCGGGCGTTCCAGGGCGGTCCCGGGCGGTCCAGGGCAGTCCTGGGCGGTCCCGGGCGGTCCCGGGCGGTCCCGGGCGGTCCGAGGCGGTCCCGGGCGGTCCCGGGTGGTCCGGGGCGGTCCCGGACGGTCCGGGGCGGTCCGGGGCGGTCCGGGGCGGTCCCGTGCGGTCCCGGGCGGTCCAGGGCGGTCCCGGGCGGTCCAGGGCGGTCCCGGGCGGTCCTGGGCGGTCCCGGGCGGTCCCGGGCGGTCCGAGGCGGTCCCGGGCGGTCCCGGGCGGTCTGGAGCGGTCCAGGGCGGTCCTGGGCGGTCTCGGGCGTTCCCGGGCGGTTCCGGGCGGTCCCGGGCGGTCCGGGGCGGTCCCGGGCGGTCCCGGGCGGTGCCGGGTGGTCCCGGTCGGTCCCGAGCGGTCTGGGGCGGTCCCGGGCGGTCCCGGGCGGTCCCGGGCAGTCCCGGGCGGTCCCGGGCGGTCCCGGGCGGTCCCGGGTGGTCCGAGGCAGTCCCGGGCGGTCCGGGGCGGTCCCGGGCGGTCCGGGCGGTCCCGGGCGGTCCCGGGCGGTCCCGGGCGGTCCGGGGCGGTCCCGGGCGGTCCGGGGCGATCCCGGGCAGTCCGGGGCGGTCCCGGGCGGTCCCGGGCGGTCCCAGGCGGTCCCAGGCGGTCCGGGGCGGTCCGGGGCGGTCCGGGGCGGTCCCGGGCGGTCCCGGGCGGTCCCGGGCGGTCCCGGGCGGTCCCGGGCGGTCCCGGGCTGTCTGGGGCGGTCCCGGGCGGTCCCGGGCGGTCCCGGGCGGTCCCGGGCGGTCCCGGGCGGTCTGGGGCAGTCCGCGGCGGTCCCGGGCGGTCCCGGGCGGTCCCGGGCGGTCCGGGGCGGTCCCGGGCGGTCCCGGGTGGTCCCGGGCGGTCCCGGGCGGTCCCAGGCGGTCCCGGGCGGTCCCGGGCGATCCCGGGTGGTCCGTGGCGGTCCCGGGCGGTCCCGGGCGGTACGGGGCGGTCCCGGGCGGTCCCGGGCGGTCTCGTGTGGTCCCGGGCGGTCTCGTGTGGTCCCGGGCGGTCCGAGACGGTCCGGACTTTCCTGGGCGGTCCCGGGCGGTCCCGAGCGGTCCCGGGCGGTCCCGGGCGTTCCAGGGCGGTCTCGGGCGGTCCCGGGCGGTCCCGGGCGGTCCCGGGCGGTCCCGGACGGTCCCGGCTGTCTCGGCGGGCCCGGGCGGTCCCGGGCGGTCCCGGGCGGTCTCGGGCGGTCCCGGGCGGTCCGGCGCAGTCCCGGGCGGTCCCGGGCGGTCCCGGGCGGTCCCGGGCGGTCCCGGGCGGTCCGGGGCGGTCCCGGGCGGTCCCGGGCGGTCCCGGGCGGTCCCGGGCGGTCCCGGGCGGTCCCGGGCGGTCCCGGGCGGTCCTGGGCGGTCCCGGGCGGTCCAGGGCGGTCCCAGGCGGTCCCGGGCGGTCCCGGGCGGTCCCGGGCGGTCCCGGGCGGTCCGGGGCGGTCCCGGGCGGTCCCGGGCGGTCCCGGGCGGTCCCGGGCCGTCCCGGGCGGTCCGGGGCGGTCCCGGGCGGTCCGGGGCGGTCCCCGGGCGGTCCCGGGCGGTCCCGGGCGGTCCCGGGCGGTCCGGGGCGGTCCGGGGCGGTCCTGGGCGGTCCCGGGCGGTCCGGGGCGGTCCCGGGCGGTCCCGGGCGTTCCGGGGAGGTCCGGGGCGGACCCGGGCGGTGCCGGACGGTCCCGGGCAGTCCCGGGCGGTCCCGGGCGGTCCCGGGCGGTCCAGGGCGGTCCGGGGCGGTCCCGGGCGGTCCGGGGCGGTCCTGGGCGGTCCTGGGCGGTCCCGGGCGGTCCCGGGCGGTCCTGGGCGGTCCCGGGCGGTCCAGGGCGGTCCCAGGCGGTTCCGGGCGGTCCCGGGCGGTCCCGGGCGGTCCCGGGCGGTCTGGGGCGGTCCCGGGCGGTCCCGGGCGGTCCCGGGCGGTCCCGGGCGGTCCGGGGTGGTCCCGGGCGGTCCCGGGCGGTCCTGGGCGGTCCCGGGTGGTCCAGGGCGGTCCCAGGCGGTCCCGGGCGGTCCCGGGCGGTCCCGGGCGGTCCCGGGCGGTCTCGGGCGGTCCCGAGCGGTCCCGGGCGGTCCCGGGCGGTCCGGGGCGGTCCCGGGCGGTCCGGGGCGGTCTCCGGGCGGTCCCGGGCGGTCCAGGGCGGTCCCGGGCGGTCCCGGGCGGTCCGGGGCGGTCCGGGGCGGTCCTGGGCGGTCCCGGGCGGTCCGGGGCGGTCCCGGGCGGTCCCGGGCGGTCCCGGGCGTTCCGGGGTGGTCCGGGGCGGACCCGGGCGGTGCCGGACGGTCCCGGGCAGTCGCGGGCGGTCCCGGGCGGTCCCGGGCGGTCCGGGGCGGTCCAGGGCGGTCCCGGGCGGTCCGGGGCGGTCCTGGGCGGTCCTGGGCGGTCCCGGGCGGTCTGGAGCGGTCCCCGCCGGTCCTGGGCGGTCCCGGGCGGTCCCGGGCGGTCCCGGGCGGTCCCGGGCGGTCCCGGGCGATCCCGGGTGGTCCAAGGCGGTCCCGGGCGGTCCCGTGCGGTTCGGGGCGGTCCCGGGCGGTCGCGGGCGGTCCGGGGCGGTCACGGGCGGTCCGGGGCGGTCCCGGGCAGTCCGGGGCGGTCCTGGGCGGTCCGGGGCGGTCCCGGGCGGTCCGGGGAGGTCCCGGGCGGTCCAGGGCGGTCCCGGGCGGTCCCAGGAGGTCCCGGGCGATCCCGGGCGGTCCTGGGCGGTCTTGGGCGGTCCCGGGCGGTCCCGGGCGGTCCCGGGCGTTCCCGGCCGGTCCGGGGCGGTCCCGGGCGGTCCCGGGCGGTCCCGGGCGGTCCAGGGCGGTCCCGGGCGGTCCCGGCGGTCCCGGGCGGTCCCGGGCGGTCCGGGGCGGTCCGGGGCGGTCCCGGGGGTCCCGGGCGGTCCCGGGCGGTCCCGGCGGTCCTGGGCGGTCCCGGGCGGTCCCGGGCGGTCACTGCACCACCACTCCCCACTCAAACACAGTGCGCTAACCACTGCACCACCACTCCCCACTCACACACAGTGCGCTAACCACTGCACCACCACTCCGCACACACACTCAACGTGCGCTAACCACTGCACCACCGCTCCTCCCACACAAATTATTTCGCGACTCACTGCTGCCCTCTTGTGGTACAAAACTAGAATCTCACTCACCAACTCACCCACTCACCCACCCACCCATTCATCCAGACAAAGCTACCCCACGTAGCCTCTAGCTGGTTGTAGGGGCAAGTGCTGTTCCACAGACACTGACAAAGCTACCCCCGGTAGCCTTTGGCAGGGCTGTAGGGGCAAGTGCTGTTACATAGACACAGACAAAGGTACCCCAGGTAGCCTCTAGCGGGGCTGTAGGGGCAAGTGCTCTCACACAGATACAAACAAAGCTAACCCAGATAAATTCTAGCAGGGCTGTCGGGGCAAGTGCTGTCAAAACATACATAGACAAAGCTACCCCAGGTAGCCTCTAGCGGGGCTGTAGGGGCAAGTGCTCTCATACACAGACACAGACAAAGCTACCCCAGGTACCCTCTAGCAATGCTGTAGGGGCAAGTGCTGTTACACAAACACAGACAAAGCTACCCCAGGTAGCCTCTATGAGGGCTAAAAGGGGCAAGTGCTGTTACACAAACACAGACAAAACTACCTTGGGTAGCCTCTCGCAGGGCTGTAGGGGCAATTGCTGCCACACAGATACAAAAAAGCTAACCCAGATAAATTCTAGCAGTGCTGTAGGGGCAAGTGCTGTCAAAACATACATAGACAAAGCTACCCCAGGTAGCCTCTAGCTGGTTGTCGGGGCAAATGTTGTCACAGCGACACAGACAAAGCTACCCCAGGTAGAATCTTTCTGGTTGTAGGGGCAAGTGCTTTGAGCAATAGCACCTATGAAGGCTACCGTCACTGTGGCTACACACACAGAGGGAGTGGGTGGCCAGCACCACCACGCCCGACCGCCTTTGTCTCTCTCCCAGTTCTAGTGATGTTTACAACACCACCACCACCATCACTCCCCACACACACACACACACAGTGCGCTAACCACTGCACCATCACTCCCCACTCACACACACAGTGCGCTAACCACTGCACCACCACTCCCCACTCAGACACACAATGCCCTAACCACTGCTCCACCACTCCCCACTCACACAGAGTGCGCTAACCACTGCACCACCACTCCCCACTCACACACAGTGCGCTAACCACTGCACCACCACTCCCCACTCACACACAGTGCGCTAACCACTGCACCACCACTCCCCACACACACTCAACGTGCGCTAACCACTGCACCACCACTCCCCCACACAAATTATTTCGCGACTCAATGCTGCCCTCTTGTGGTATAAAACTAGAATCTCACTCACAAACTCTCCCACTCACCCACCCACCCATTCATCCAGACAAAGCTACCCCAGGTAGACTCTTTCTGGTTGTAGGGGCAAGTGCTTTGAGCAATAGCACCTATGAAGGCTACTGGCACTGTGGCTACACACACAGAGGGAGTGGGTGGCCAGCACCACAACGCCCGACCGACTTTGTCTCTCTCCCAGTTCTAGCGATGTTTACAACACCACCACCACCATCACTCCCCACACACACACACACAGTGCGCTAACCACTGCACCATCACTCCCCACTCACACACACATTGCCCTAACCACTGCTCCATCACTCCCCACTCACACACAGTGCGCTAACCACTGCACCACCACTCCCCACACACACTCAACGTGCGCTAACCACTGCACCACCACTCCCCCCACACAAATTATGTCGCGACTCAATGCTGCCCTCTTGTGGTAAAAACTAGAATCTCACTCACCAACTCACCCCCTCACTCAACCACCCACCCACTCATCCAGACAAAGCTACCCCAGGTAGCCTCTAGCTGGCTGTGGGGGCAAGTGCTGTTCCACAGACACTGACAAAGCTACCCCAGGTAGCCTTTGGCAGGGCTGTAGGGGCAAGTGCTTTTACATAGACACAGACAAAGCTACCCCAGGTAGCCTCTAGCGCGGCAGTAGAGGCTAGTGCTGTTACACACAGAGAAAGCTACCCCAGGTAGCCTCTAACAGGGCTGTAGGGGCAAGTGCTGTTACACAAACACAGAAAAAGCTACCTTAGGTAGCCTCTCGCAGGGCTGTAGGGGCAAGTGCTCTCACACAGATACAAACAAAGCTAACCCAGATAAATTCTAGCAGGGCTGACGGGGCAAGTGCTGTCAAAACATACATAGACAAAGTTACCCCAGGTAGCCTCTAGCGGGGCTGTAGGGGCAAGTGCTCTCATACACAGACACAGAGAAAGCTACCCCAGGTACCCTCTAGCAATGCTGTAGGGGCAAGTGCTGTTACACAAACACAGACAAAGCTACCCGAGGTAGCCTCTATGAGGGCTAAAAGGGGCAAGTGCTGTTACACAAACACAGACAAAACTACCTTGGGTAGCCTCTCGCAGGGCTTTAGGGGCAATTGCTGCCACACAGATACAAAAAAGCTAACCCAGATAAATTCTAGCAGTGCTGTAGGGGCAAGTGCTGTCAAAACATACATAGACAAAGCTACCCCAGGTAGCCTCTAGCTGGTTGTCGGGGCAAATGTTGTCACAGCGACACAGACAAAGCTACCCCAGGTAGAATCTTTCTGGTTGTAGGGGCAAGTGCTTTGAGCAATAGCACCTATGAAGGCTACCGTCACTGTGGCTACACACACAGAGGGAGTGGGTGGCCAGCACCACCACGCCCGACCGCCTTTGTCTCTCTCCCAGTTCTAGCGATGTTTACAACACCACCACCACCATCACTCCCCACACACACACACAGTGCGCTAACCACTGCACCATCACTCCCCACTCACACACACAGTGCGCTAACCACTGCACCACCACTCCCCACTCAGACACACAATGCCCTAACCACTGCTCCACCACTCCCCACTCACACAGAGTGCGATAACCACTGCACCACCACTCCCCACTCACACACAGTGCGCTAAACACTGCACCACCACTCCCCACTCACACACAGTGCGCTAACCACTGCACCACCACTCCCCACTCACACACAGTGCGCTAACCACTGCACCACCACTCCGCACGCACACTCAACGTGCGCTAACCACTGCACCACCGCTCCTCCCACACAAATTATTTCGCAACTAACTGCTGCCCTCTTGTGGTACAAAACTAGAATCTCACTCACCAACTCACCCACTCACCCACCCACCCATTCATCCAGACAAAGCTACCCCACGTAGCCTCTAGCTGGTTGTAGGCGCAAGTGCTGTGCCACAGACACTGACAAAGCTACACCAGGTAGCCTTGGGCAGGGCTGTAGGGGCAAGTGCTGTTACATAGACACAGACAAAGGTACCCCAGGTAGCCTCTAGCGGGGCTGTAGGGGCAAGTGCTCTCATACACAGACACAGACAAATCTACCCCAGGTACCCTCTAGCAATGCTGTATGGGCAAGTGCTGTTACATAGACACATACAAAGGTACCCCAGGTAGCCTCTAGCGGGGCTGTAGGGGCAAGTGCTCTCACACAGATACAAACAAAGCTAACCCAGATAAATTCTAGCAATGCTGTATGGGCAAGTGCTGTTACATAGACACATACAAAGGTATCCCAGGTAGCCTCTAGCGGGGCTGTAGGGGCAAGTGCTCTCACACAGATACAAACAAAGCTAACCCAGATAAATTCTAGCAGGGCTGTCGGGGCAAGTGCTGTAAAAACATACATAGACAAAGCTACCCCAGGTAGCCTCTAGCGGTGCTGTAGGGGCAAGTGCTCTCATACACAGACAAATCTACCCTAGGTACCCTCTAGCAATGCTGTAGGGGCAAGTGCTGTTACACAAACACAGACAAAGCTACACCAGGTAGCCTCTAGCAGGGCTATAGGGGCAAGTGCTGTTACACAAACACAGACAAAGCTACCTTAGGTAGCCTCTCGCTGGGCTGTAGGGGCAATTGCTGCCACACAGATACAAAAAAGCTAACCCAGATAAATTCTAGCAGTGCTGTAGGGGCAAGTGCTGTCAAAACATACATAGACAAAGCTACCCCAGGTAGCCTCTAGCTGGTTGTCCGGGCAAATGTTGTCACAGAGACACAGACAAAGCTACCCCAGGTAGAATCTTTCTGGTTGTAGGGGCAAGTGCTTTGAGCAATAGCACCTATGAAGGCTACCGTCACTGTGGCTACACACACAGAGGGAGTGGGTGGCCACCACCACCACGCCCGACCGCCTTTGTCTGTCTCCCAGTTCTAGCGATGTTTACAACACCACCACCACCATCACTCCCCACACACACACACACAGTGCGCTAACCACTGCACCATCATTCCCCACTCACACACACAGTGCGCTAACCACTGCACCACCACTCCCCACTCAGACACACAATGCCCTAACCACTGCTCCACCACTCCCCACTCACATACAGTGCGCTAACCACTGCACCACCACTCCCCACTCACACACAGTGCGCTAACCACTGCACCACCACTCCCCACACACACACAGTGTGCTAACCACTGCACCACCACTCCCCACTCACACACTGCGCTAACCACTGCACCACCACTCCCCACTCACACACAGTGCGCTAACCACTGCACCACCACTCCGCACACACACTCAACGTGCGCTAACCACTGCACCACCGCTCCTCCCACACAAATTATTTCGCGACTCACTGCTGCCCTCTTGTGGTACAAAACTAGAATCTCACTCACCAACTCACCCACTCACCCACCTACCCATTCATCCAGACAAAGCTACCCCACGTAGCCTCTAGCTGGTTGTAGGGGCAAGTGCTGTTCCACAGACACTGACAAAGCTACCCCAGGTAGCCTTTGGCAGGGCTGTAGGGGCAAGTGCTGTTACATAGACACAGACAAAGGTACCCCAGGTAGCCTCTAGCGGGGCTGTAGGGGCAAGTGCTCTCACACAGATACAAACAAAGCTAACCCAGATAAATTCTAGCAGGGCTGTCGGGGCAAGTGCTGTCAAAACATACATAGACAAAGCTACCCCAGGTAGCCTCTAGCGGTGCTGTAGGGGCAAGTGCTCTCATACACAGACACAGACAAATCTACCCTAGGTACCCTCTAGCAATGCTGTAGGGGCAAGTGCTGTTACACAAACACAGACAAAGCTACACCAGGTAGCCTCTAGCAGGGCTATAGGGGCAAGTGCTGTTACACAAACACAGACAAAGCTACCTTAGGTAGCCTCTCGCAGGGCTGTAGGGGCAATTGCTGCCACACAGATACAAAAAAGCTAACCCAGATAAATTCTAGCAGTGCTGTAGGGGCAAGTGCTGTCAAAACATACATAGACAAAGCTACCCCAGGTAGCCTCTAGCTGGTTGTCGGGGCAAATGTTGTCACAGAGACACAGACAAAGCTACCCCAGGTAGAATCTTTCTGGTTGTAGGGACAAGTGCTTTGAGCAATAGCACCTATGAAGGCTACCGTCACAGTGGCTACACACACAGAGGGAGTGGGTGGCCACCACCACCACGCCCGACCGCCTTTGTCTCTCTCCCAGTTCTAGCGATGTTTACAACACCACCACCACCATCACTCCCCACACACACACACACAGTGCGCTAACCACTGCACCATCATTCCCCACTCACACACACAGTGCGCTAACCACTGCACCACCACTCCCCACTCAGACACACAATGCCCTAACCACTGCTCCACCACTCCCCACTCACATACAGTGCGCTAACCACTGCACCACCACTCCCCACTCACACACAGTGCGCTAACCACTGCACCACCACTCCCCACACACACACAGTGCGCTAACCACTGCACCACCACTCCCCACTCACACACAGTGCGCTAACCACTGCACCACCACTCCCCACTCACACACAGTGCGCTAACCACTGCACCACCACTCCGCACACACACTCAACGTGCGCTAACCACTGCACCACCGCTCCTCCCACACAAATTATTTCGCGACTCACTGCTGCCCTCTTGTGGTACAAAACTAGAATCTCACTCACCAACTCACCCACTCACCCACCCACCCATTCATCCAGACAAAGCTACCCCACGTAGCCTCTAGCTGGTTGTAGGGGCAAGTGCTGTTCCACAGACACTGACAAAGCTACCCCAGGTAGCCTTTGGCAGGGCTGTAGGGGCAAGTGCTGTTACATAGACACAGACAAAGGTACCCCAGGTAGCCTCTAGCGGGGCTGTAGGGGCAAGTGCTCTCACACAGATACAAACAAAGCTAACCCAGATAAATTCTAGCAGGGCTGTCGGGGCAAGTGCTGTCAAAACATACATAGACAAAGCTACCCCAGGTAGCCTCTAGCGGGGCTGTAGGGGCAAGTGCTCTCATACACAGACACAGACAAAGCTACCCCAGGTACCCTCTAGCAATGCTGTAGGGGCAAGTGCTGTTACACAAACACAGACAAAGCTACCCCAGGTAGCCTCTATGAGGGCTAAAAGGGGCAAGTGCTGTTACACAAACACAAACAAAACTACCTTGGGTAGCCTCTCGCAGGGTTGTAGGGGCAATTGCTGCCACACAGATACAAAAAAGCTAACCCAGATAAATTCTAGCAGTGCTGTAGGGGCAAGTGCTGTCAAAACATACATAGACAAAGCTACCCCAGGTAGCCACTAGCTGGTTGTCAGGGCAAATGTTGTCACAGCGACACAGACAAAGCTACCCCAGGTAGAATCTTTCTGGTTGTAGGGGCAAGTGCTTTGAGCAATAGCACCTATGAAGGCTACCGTCACTGTGGCTACACACACAGAGGGAGTGGGTGGCCAGCACCACCACGCCCGACCGCCTTTGTCTCTCTCCCAGTTCTAGTGATGTTTACAACACCACCACCACCATCACTCCCCACACACACACACACAGTGCGCTAACCACTGCACCATCACTCCCCACTCACACACACAGTGCGCTAACCACTGCACCACCACTCCCCACTCAGACACACAATGCCCTAACCACTGCTCCACCACTCCCCACTCACACAGAGTGCGCTAACCACTGCACCACCACTCCCCACTCACACACAGTGCGCTAACCACTGCACGAACCACTTCCCACTCACACACAGTGCGCTAACCACTGCACCACCACTCCCCCCACACAAATTATTTCGCGACTCAATGCTGCCCTCTTGTGGTAAAAAACTAGAATCTCACTCACCAACTCACCCACTCACCCACCCACCCATTCATCCAGACAAAGCTACCCCACGTAGCCTCTAGCTGGTTGTAGGGGCAAGTGCTGTTCCACAGACACTGACAAAGCTACCCCAGGTAGCCTTTGGCAGGGCTGTAGGGGCAAGTGCTGTTACATAGACACAGACAAAGGTACCCCAGGTAGCCTCTAGCGGGGCTGTAGGGGCAAGTGCTCTCACACAGATACAAACAAAGCTAACCCAGATAAATTCTAGCAGGGCTGTCGGGGCAAGTGCTGTCAAAACATACATAGACAAAGCTACCCCAGGTAGCCTCTAGCGGTGCTGTAGGGGCAAGTGCTCTCATACACAGACACAGACAAATCTACCCTAGGTACCCTCTAGCAATGCTGTAGGGGCAAGTGCTGTTACACAAACACAGACAAAGCTACACCAGGTAGCCTCTAGCAGGGCTATAGGAGCAAGTGCTGTTACACAAACACAGACAAAGCTACCTTAGGTAGCCTCTCGCAGGGCTGTAGGGGCAATTGCTGCCACACAGATACAAAAAAGCTAACCCAGATAAATTCTAGCAGTGCTGTAGGGGCAAGTGCTGTCAAAACATACATAGACAAAGCTACCCCAGGTAGCCTCTAGCTGGTTGTCGGGGCAAATGTTGTCACAGAGACACAGACAAAGCTACCCCAGGTAGAATCTTTCTGGCTGTAGGGACAAGTGCTTTGAGCAATAGCACCTATGAAGGCTACCGTCACAGTGGCTACACACACAGAGGGAGTGGGTGGCCACCACCACCACGCCCGACCGCCTTTGTCTCTCTCCCAGTTCTAGCGATGTTTACAACACCACCACCATCACTCCCCACACACACACACACAGTGCGCTAACCACTGCACCATCATTCCCCACTCACAAACACAGTGCGCTAACCACTGCACCACCACTCCCCACTCAGACACACAATGCCCTAACCACTGCTCCACCACTCCCCACTCACATACAGTGCGCTAACCACTGCACCACCACTCCCCACTCACACACAGTGCACTAACCACTGCACCACCACTCCCCACACACACACAGTGCGCTAACCACTGCACCACCACTCCCCACTCACACACAGTGCGCTAACCACTGCACCACCACTCCCCACTCACACACAGTGCGCTAACCACTGCACCACCACTCCGCACACACACTCAACGTGCGCTAACCACTGCACCACCGCTCCTCCCACACAAATTATTTCGCGACTCACTGCTGCCCTCTTGTGGTACAAAACTAGAATCTCACTCACCAACTCACCCACCCACCCATTCATCCAGACAAAGCTACCCCACGTAGCCTCTAGCTGGTTGTAGGGGCAAGTGCTGTTCCACAGACACTGACAAAGCTACCCCAGGTAGCCTTTGGCAGGGCTGTAGGGGCAAGTGCTGTTACATAGACACAGACAAAGGTACCCCAGGTAGCCTCTAGCGGGGCTGTAGGGGCAAGTGCTCTCACACAGATACAAACAAAGCTAACCCAGATAAATTCTAGCAGGGCTGTCGGGGCAAGTGCTGTCAAAACATACATAGACAAAGCTACCCCAGGTAGCCTCTAGCGGGGCTGTAGGGGCAAGTGCTCTCATACACAGACACAGACAAAGCTACCCCAGGTACCCTCTAGCAATGCTGTAGGGGCAAGTGCTGTTACACAAACACAGACAAAGCTACCCCAGGTAGCCTCTATGAGGGCTAAAAGGGGCAAGTGCTGTTACACAAACACAGACAAAACTACCTTGGGTAGCCTCTCGCAGGGCTGTAGGGGCAATTGCTGCCACACAGATACAAAAAAGCTAACCCAGATAAATTCTAGCAGTGCTGTAGGGGCAAGTGCTGTCAAAACATACATAGACAAAGCTACCCCAGGTAGCCTCTAGCTGGTTGTCGGGGCAAATGTTGTCACAGCGACACAGACAAAGCTACCCCAGGTAGAATCTTTCTGGTTGTAGGGGCAAGTGCTTTGAGCAATAGCACCTATGAAGGCTACCGTCACTGTGGCTACACACACAGAGGGAGTGGGTGGCCAGCACCACCACGCCCGACCGCCTTTGTCTCTCTCCCAGTTCTAGTGATGTTTACAACACCACCACCACCATCACTCCCCACACACACACACACACAGTGCGCTAACCACTGCACCATCACTCCCCACTCACACACACAGTGCGCTAACCACTGCACCACCACTCCCCACTCAGACACACAATGCCCTAACCACTGCTCCACCACTCCCCACTCACACAGAGTGCGCTAACCACTGCACCACCACTCCCCACTCACACACAGTGCGCTAACCACTGCACCACCACTCCCCACTCAAACACAGTGCGCTAACCGCTGCACCACCACTCCCCACACACACTCAACGTGCGCTAACCACTGCACCACCACTCCCCCACACAAATTATTTCGCGACTCAATGCTGCCCTCTTGTGGTAAAAAACTAGAATCTCACTCACCAACTCTCCCACTCACCCACCCACCAATTCATCCAGACAAAGCTACCCCACGTAGCCTCTAGCTGGTTGTAGGGGCAAGTGCTGTTCCACAGACACTGACAAAGCTACCCCAGGTAGCTTTTGGCAGGGCTGTAGGGGCAAGTGCTGTTACATAGACACAGACAAAGGTACCCCAGGTAGCCTCTAGCGGGGCTGTAGGGGCAAGTGCTCTCACACAGATACAAACAAAGCTAACCCAGATAAATTCTAGCAGGGCTGTAGGGGCAAGTGCTGTTACATAGACACAGACAAAGGTACCCCAGGTAGCCTCTAGCGGGGCTGTAGGGGCAAGTGCTCTCACACAGATACAAACAAAGCTAACCCAGATAAATTCTAGCAGGGCTGTCGGGGCAAGTGCTGTCAAAACATACATAGACAAAGCTACCCCAGGTAGCCTCTAGCGGGGCTGTAGGGGCAAGTGCTCTCATACACAGACACAGACAAAGCTACCCCAGGTACCCTCTAGCAATGCTGTAGGGGCAAGTGCTGTTACACAAACACAGACAAAGCTACCCCAGGTAGCCTCTAGCAGGGCTTTAGGGGCAAGTGCTGTTACACAAACACAGACAAAGCTACCTTAGGTAGCCTCTCGCAGGGCTGTAGGGGCAATTGCTGCCACACAGATACAAAAAAACTAACCCAGATAAATTCTAGCAGGGCTGTAGGGGCAAGTGCTGTCAAAACATACATAGACAAAACTACACCAGGTAGCCTCTAGCTGGTTGTCGGGGCAAATGTTGTCACAGAGGCACAGACAAAGCTACCCCAGGTAGACTCTTTCTGGTTGTAGGGGCAAGTGCTTTGAGCAATAGCACCTATGAAGGCTACCGTCACTGTGGCTACACACACAGAGGGAGTGGGTGGCCAGCACCACAACGCCCGACCGACTTTGTCTCTCTCCCAGTTCTAGCGATGTTTACAACACCACCACCACCATCACTCCCCACACACACACACACAGTGCGCTAACCACTGCACCATCACTCCCCACTCACACACACATTGCCCTAACCACTGCTCCATCACTCCCCACTCACACACAGTGCGCTAACCACTGCACCACCACTCCCCACTCACACACAGTGCGCTAACCACTGCACCACCACTCCGCACACACACTCAACGTGCGCTAACCACTGCACCACCGCTCCTCCCACACAAATTATTTCGCGACTCACTGCTGCCCTCTTGTGGTACAAAACTAGAATCTCACTCACCAACTCACCCACTCACCCACCCACCCATTCATCCAGACAAAGCTACCCCACGTAGCCTCTAGCTGGTTGTAGGGGCAAGTGCTGTTCCACAGACACTGACAAAGCTACCCCAGGTAGCCTTTGGCAGGGCTGTAGGGGCAAGTGCTGTTACATAGACACAGACAAAGGTACCCCAGGTAGCCTCTAGCGGGGCTGTAGGGGCAAGTGCTCTCACACAGATACAAACAAAGCTAACCCAGATAAATTCTAGCAGGGCTGTCGGGGCAAGTGCTGTCAAAACATACATAGACAAAGCTACCCCAGGTAGCCTCTAGCGGTGCTGTAGGGGCAAGTGCTCTCATACACAGACACAGACAAATCTACCCTAGGTACCCTCTAGCAATGCTGTAGGGGCAAGTGCTGTTACACAAACACAGACAAAGCTACACCAGGTAGCCTCTAGCAGGGCTATAGGGGCAAGTGCTGTTACACAAACACAGACAAAGCTACCTTAGGTAGCCTCTCGCAGGGCTGTAGGGGCAATTGCTGCCACACAGATACAAAAAAGCTAACCCAGATAAATTCTAGCAGTGCTGTAGGGGCAAGTGCTGTCAAAACATACATAGACAAAGCTACCCAGGTAGCCTCTAGCTGGTTGTCGGGGCAAATGTTGTCACAGAGACACAGACAAAGCTACCCCAGGTAGAATCTTTCTGGTTGTAGGGACAAGTGCTTTGAGCAATAGCACCTATGAAGGCTACCGTCACAGTGGCTACACACACAGAGGGAGTGGGTGGCCACCACCACCACGCCCGACCGCCTTTGTCTCTCTCCCAGTTCTAGCGATGTTTACAACACCACCACCACCATCACTCCCCACACACACACACAGTGCGCTAACCACTGCACCATCATTCCCCACTCACACACACAGTGCGCTAACCACTGCACCACCACTCCCCACTCAGACAAACAATGCCCTAACCACTGCTCCACCACTCCCCACTCACATACAGTGCGCTAACCACTGCACCACCACTCCCCACTCACACACAGTGCGCTAACCACTGCACCACCACTCCCCACACACACACAGTGCGCTAACCACTGCACCACCACTCCCCACTCACACACAGTGCGCTAACCACTGCACCACCACTCCCCACTCACACACAGTGCGCTAACCACTGCACCACCACTCCGCACACACACTCAACGTGCGCTAACCACTGCACCACCGCTCCTCCCACACAAATTATTTCGCGACTCACTGCTGCCCTCTTGTGGTACAAAACTAGAATCTCACTCACCAACTCACCCACTCACCCACCCACCCATTCATCCAGACAAAGCTACCCCACGTAGCCTCTAGCTGGTTGTAGGGGCAAGTGCTGTTCCACAGACACTGACAAAGCTACCCCAGGTAGCCTTTGGCAGGGCTGTAGGGGCAAGTGCTGTTACATAGACACAGACAAAGGTACCCCAGGTAGCCTCTAGCGGGGCTGTAGGGGCAAGTGCTCTCACACAGATACAAACAAAGCTAACCCAGATAAATTCTAGCAGGGCTGTCGGGGCAAGTGCTGTCAAAACATACATAGACAAAGCTACCCCAGGTAGCCTCTAGCGGGGCTGTAGGGGCAAGTGCTCTCATACACAGACACAGACAAAGCTACCCCAGGTACCCTCTAGCAATGCTGTAGGGGCAAGTGCTGTTACACAAACACAGACAAAGCTACCCCAGGTAGCCTCTATGAGGGCTAAAAGGGGCAAGTGCTGTTACACAAACACAAACAAAACTACCTTGGGTAGCCTCTCGCAGGGTTGTAGGGGCAATTGCTGCCACACAGATACAAAAAAGCTAACCCAGATGAATTCTAGCAGTGCTGTAGGGGCACGTGCTGTCAAAACATACATAGACAAAGCTACCCCAGGTAGCCTCTAGCTGGTTGTCGGGGCAAATGTTGTCACAGCGACACAGACACAGCTACCCCAGGTAGAATCTTTCTGGTTGTAGGGGCAAGTGCTTTGAGCAATAGCACCTATGAAGGCTACCGTCACTGTGGCTACACACACAGAGGGAGTGGGTGGCCAGCACCACCACGCCCGACCGCCTTTGTCTCTCTCCCAGTTCTAGTGATGTTTACAACACCACCACCACCATCACTCCCCACACACACACACACAGTGCGCTAACCACTGCACCATCACTCCCCACTCACACACACAGTGCGCTAACCACTGCACCACCACTCCCCACTCAGACACACAATGCCCTAACCACTGCTCCACCACTCCCCACTCACACAGAGTGCGCTAACCACTGCACCACCACTCCCCACTCACACACAGTGCGCTAACCACTGCACGAACCACTTCCCACTCACACACAGTGCGCTAACCACTGCACCACCACTCCCCACACACACTCAACGTGCGCTAACCACTGCACCACCACTCCCCCCACACAAATTATTTCGCGACTCAATGCTGCCCTCTTGTGGTAAAAAACTAGAATCTCACTCACCAACTCACCCACTCACCCACCCACCCATTCATCCAGACAAAGCTACCCCACGTAGCCTCTAGCTGGTTGTAGGGGCAAGTGCTGTTCCACAGACACTGACAAAGCTACCCCAGGTAGCCTTTGGCAGGGCTGTAGGGGCAAGTGCTGTGAGCAATAGCACCTATGAAGGCTACCGGCACTGTGGCTACACACACAGAGGGAGTGGGTGGCCAGCACCACCACGCCCGACCGCCTTTGTCTCTCTCCCAGTTCTAGCGATGTTTACAACACCACCACCACCATCACTCCCCACACACACACACAGTGCGCTAACCACTGCACCATCACTCCCCACTCACACACACAGTGCGCTAACCACTGCACCACCACTCCCCACTCAGACACACAATGCCCTAACCACTGCTCCACCACTCCCCACTCACACAGAGTGCGATAACCACTGCACCACCACTCCCCACTCACACACAGTGCGCTAAACACTGCACCACCACTCCCCACTCACACACAGTGCGCTAACCACTGCACCACCACTCCGCACGCACACTCAACGTGCGCTAACCACTGCACCACCGCTCCTCCCACACAAATTATTTCGCGACTAACTGCTGCCCTCTTGTGGTACAAAACTAGAATCTCACTCACCAACTCACCCACTCACCCACCCACACATTCATCCAGACAAAGCTACCCCACGTAGCCTCTAGCTGGTTGTAGGCGCAAGTGCTCTCATACACAGACACAGACAAATCTACCCCAGGTACCCTCTAGCAATGCTGTATGGGCAAGTGCTGTTACATAGACACATACAAAGGTACCCTAGGTAGCCTCTAGCGGGGCTGTAGGGGCAAGTGCTCTCACACAGATACAAACAAAGCTAACCCAGATAAATTCTAGCAGGGCTGTCGGGGCAAGTGCTGTAAAAACATACATAGACAAAGCTACCCCAGGTAGCATCTAGCGGTGCTGTAGGGGCAAGTGCTCTCATACATAGACAAATCTACCCTAGGTACCCTCTAGCAATGCTGTAGGGGCAAGTGCTGTTACACAAACACAGACAAAGCTACACCAGGTAGCCTCTAGCAGGGCTATAGGGGCAATTGCTGTTACACAAACACAGACAAAGCTACCTTAGGTAGCCTCTCGCTGGGCTGTAGGGGCAATTGCTGCCACACAGATACAAAAAAGCTAACCCAGATAAATTCTAGCAGTGCTGTAGGGGCAAGTGCTGTCAAAACATACATAGACAAAGCTACCCCAGGTAGCATCTAGCGGTGCTGTAGGGGCAAGTGCTCTCATACACAGACAAATCTACCCTAGGTACCCTCTAGCAATGCTGTAGGGGCAAGTGCTGTTACACAAACACAGACAAAGCTACACCAGGTAGCCTCTAGCAGGGCTATAGGGGCAAGTGCTGTTACACAAACACAGACAAAGCTACCTTAGGTAGCCTCTCGCAGGGCTGTAGGGGCAATTGCTGCCACACAGATACAAAAAAGCTAACCCAGATAAATTCTAGCAGTGCTGTAGGGGCAAGTGCTGTCAAAACATACATAGACAAAGCTACCCCAGGTAGCCTCTAGCTGGTTGTCGGGGCAAATGTTGTCACAGAGACACAGACAAAGCTACCCCAGGTAGAATCTTTCTGGTTGTAGGGACAAGTGCTTTGAGCAATAGCACCTATGAAGGCTACCGTCACAGTGGCTACACACACAGAGGGAGTGGGTGGCCACCACCACCACGCCCGACCGCCTTTGTCTCTCTCCCAGTTCTAGCGATGTTTACAACACCACCACCACCATCACTCCCCACACACACACACAGTGCGCTAACCACTGCACCATCATTCCCCACTCACACACACAGTGCGCTAACCACTGCACCACCACTCCCCACTCAGACAAACAATGCCCTAACCACTGCTCCACCACTCCCCACTCACATACAGTGCGCTAACCACTGCACCACCACTCCCCACTCACACACAGTGCGCTAACCACTGCACCACCACTCCCCACACACACACAGTGCGCTAACCACTGCACCACCACTCCCCACTCACACACAGTGCGCTAACCACTGCACCACCACTCCCCACTCACACACAGTGCGCTAACCACTGCACCACCACTCCGCACACACACTCAACGTGCGCTAACCACTGCACCACCGCTCCTCCCACACAAATTATTTCGCGACTCACTGCTGCCCTCTTGTGGTACAAAACTAGAATCTCACTCACCAACTCACCCACTCACCCACCCACCCATTCATCCAGACAAAGCTACCCCACGTAGCCTCTAGCTGGTTGTAGGGGCAAGTGCTGTTCCACAGACACTGACAAAGCTACCCCAGGTAGCCTTTGGCAGGGCTGTAGGGGCAAGTGCTGTTACATAGACACAGACAAAGGTACCCCAGGTAGCCTCTAGCGGGGCTGTAGGGGCAAGTGCTCTCACACAGATACAAACAAAGCTAACCCAGATAAATTCTAGCAGGGCTGTCGGGGCAAGTGCTGTCAAAACATACATAGACAAAGCTACCCCAGGTAGCCTCTAGCGGGGCTGTAGGGGCAAGTGCTCTCATACACAGACACAGACAAAGCTACCCCAGGTACCCTCTAGCAATGCTGTAGGGGCAAGTGCTGTTACACAAACACAGACAAAGCTACCCCAGGTAGCCTCTAGCTGGTTGTCGGGGCAAATGTTGTCACAGCGACACAGACACAGCTACCCCAGGTAGAATCTTTCTGGTTGTAGGGGCAAGTGCTTTGAGCAATAGCACCTATGAAGGCTACCGTCACTGTGGCTACACACACAGAGGGAGTGGGTGGCCAGCACCACCACGCCCGACCGCCTTTGTCTCTCTCCCAGTTCTAGTGATGTTTACAACACCACCACCACCATCACTCCCCACACACACACACACAGTGCGCTAACCACTGCACCATCACTCCCCACTCACACACACAGTGCGCTAACCACTGCACCACCACTCCCCACTCAGACACACAATGCCCTAACCACTGCTCCACCACTCCCCACTCACACAGAGTGCGCTAACCACTGCACCACCACTCCCCACTCACACACAGTGCGCTAACCACTGCACGAACCACTTCCCACTCACACACAGTGCGCTAACCACTGCACCACCACTCCCCACACACACTCAACGTGCGCTAACCACTGCACCACCACTCCCCCCACACAAATTATTTCGCGACTCAATGCTGCCCTCTTGTGGTAAAAAACTAGAATCTCACTCACCAACTCACCCACTCACCCACCCACCCATTCATCCAGACAAAGCTACCCCACGTAGCCTCTAGCTGGTTGTAGGGGCAAGTGCTGTTCCACAGACACTGACAAAGCTACCCCAGGTAGCCTTTGGCAGGGCTGTAGGGGCAAGTGCTGTGAGCAATAGCACCTATGAAGGCTACCGGCACTGTGGCTACACACACAGAGGGAGTGGGTGGCCAGCACCACCACGCCCGACCGCCTTTGTCTCTCTCCCAGTTCTAGCGATGTTTACAACACCACCACCACCATCACTCCCCACACACACACACAGTGCGCTAACCACTGCACCATCACTCCCCACTCACACACACAGTGCGCTAACCACTGCACCACCACTCCCCACTCAGACACACAATGCCCTAACCACTGCTCCACCACTCCCCACTCACACAGAGTGCGATAACCACTGCACCACCACTCCCCACTCACACACAGTGCGCTAAACACTGCACCACCACTCCCCACTCACACACAGTGCGCTAACCACTGCACCACCACTCCGCACGCACACTCAACGTGCGCTAACCACTGCACCACCGCTCCTCCCACACAAATTATTTCGCGACTAACTGCTGCCCTCTTGTGGTACAAAACTAGAATCTCACTCACCAACTCACCCACTCACCCACCCACACATTCATCCAGACAAAGCTACCCCACGTAGCCTCTAGCTGGTTGTAGGCGCAAGTGCTCTCATACACAGACACAGACAAATCTACCCCAGGTACCCTCTAGCAATGCTGTATGGGCAAGTGCTGTTACATAGACACATACAAAGGTACCCCAGGTAGCCTCTAGCGGGGCTGTAGGGGCAAGTGCTCTCACACAGATACAAACAAAGCTAACCCAGATAAATTCTAGCAGGGCTGTCGGGGCAAGCGCTGTAAAAACATACATAGACAAAGCTACCCCAGGTAGCATCTAGCGGTGCTGTAGGGGCAAGTGCTCTCATACACAGACAAATCTACCCTAGGTACCCTCTAGCAATGCTGTAGGGGCAAGTGCTGTTACACAAACACAGACAAAGCTACACCAGGTAGCCTCTAGCAGGGCTATAGGGGCAATTGCTGTTACACAAACACAGACAAAGCTACCTTAGGTAGCCTCTCGCTGGGCTGTAGGGGCAATTGCTGCCACACAGATACAAAAAAGCTAACCCAGATAAATTCTAGCAGTGCTGTAGGGGCAAGTGCTGTCAAAACATACATAGACAAAGCTACCCCAGGTAGCCTCTAGCTGGTTGTCGGGGCAAATGTTGTCACAGCGACACAGACAAAGCTACCCCAGGTAGAATCTTTCTGGTTGTAGGGGCAAGTGCTTTGAGCAATAGCACCTATGAAGGCTACCGTCACTGTGGCTACACACACAGAGGGAGTGGGTGGCCACCACCACCACGCCCGACCGCCTTTGTCTCTCTCCCAGTTCTAGCGATGTTTACAACACCACCACCACTATCACTCCCCACACACACACACACAGTGCGCTAACCACTGCACCATCATTCCCCACTCACACACACAGTGCGCTAACCACTGCACCACCACTCCCCACTCAGACACACAATGCCCTAACCACTGCTCCACCACTCCCCACTCACATACAGTGCGCTAACCACTGCACCACCACTCCCCACTCACACACAGTGCGCTAACCACTGCACCACCACTCCCCACACACACACAGTGTGCTAACCACTGCACCACCACTCCCCACTCACACACTGCGCTAACCACTGCTCCACCACTCCCCACTCACATACAGTGCGCTAACCACTGCACACCGCTCCACACTCACACACAGTGCGCTGACCACTGCACCACCACTCCCCACACACACACACAGTGCGATAACCACTGCACCACCACTCCCCACTCACACACAGTGCGCTAACCACTGCACCACCACTCCCCACTCAAACACAGTGCGCTAACCACTGCACCACCACTCCCCACACACACTCAACGTGCGCTAACCACTGCACCACCACTCCTCCCACACAAATTATTTCGCGACTCAATGCTGCCCTCTTGTGGTACAAAACTAGAATCTCACTCACCAACTCACCCACTCACCCACCCACCCATTCATCCAGACAAAGCTACCCCAGGTAGCCTCTAGCTGGCTGTGGGGGCAAGTGCTGTTCCACAGACACTGACAAACTACCCCAGGTAGCCTTTGGCAGGGCTGTAGGGGCAAGTGCTGTTACATAGACACAGACAAAGCTACCCCCGGTAGCCTCTAGCGCGGCTGTAGAGGCTAGTGCTGTTACACTCAGAGAAAGCTACCCCAGGTAGCCTCTAGCAGGGCTGTAGGGGCAAGTGCTCTTACACAAACACAGACAAAGCTACCCCAGGTAGCCTCTAGCGGTGCTGTAGGGGCAAGTGCTCTCATACACAGACACAGACAAAGCTACCCCAGGTACCCTCTAGCAATGCTGTAGGGGCAAGTGCTGTTACACAAACACAGACAAAGCTACCCCAGGTAGCCTCTAGCAGGGCTATAGGGGCAAGTGCTGTTACACAAACACAGACAAAGCTACCTTAGATAGCCGCTCGCAGGGCTGTAGGGGCAAGTGCTGCCACACAGATACAAAAAAGCTAACCCAGATAAATTCTAGCAGGGCTGTAGGGGCAAGTGCTGTCAAAACATACATAGACAAAGCTACCCCAGGTAGCCTCTAGCTGGTTGTCGGGGCAAATGTTGTCACAGAGACACAGACAAAGCTACCCCAGGTAGACTCTTTCTGGTTGTAGGGGCAAGTGCTTTGAGCAATAGCACCTATGAAGGCTACCGGTACTGTGGCTACACACACAGAGGGAGTGGGTGACCAGCACCACCACGCCCGACCGCCTTTGTCTCTCTCCCAGTTCTAGCGATGTTTACAACACCACCACCACCATCACTCCCCACACACACACACACAGTGCGCTAACCACTGCACCATCACTCCCCACTCACACAAACAGTGCGCTAACCACTGCACCACCACTCCCCACTCAGACACACAATGCCCTAACCACTGCTCCACCACTCCCCACTCACACACAGTGCGCTAACCACTGCACCACCACTCCCCACTCACACACAGTGCGCTAACCACTGCACCACCACTCCCCACACACACTCAACGTGTGCTAACCACTGCACCACCACTCCCCCCACACAAATTATTTCGCGACTCAATGCTGCCCTCTTGTGGTAAAAATTAGAATCTCACTCACCAACTCAACCCCTCACTCAACCACCCACCCACTCATCCAGACAAAGCTACCCCAGGTAGCCTCTAGCTGGCTGTGGGGGCAAGTGCTGTTACACAGACACTGACAAAGCTACCCCAGGTAGCCTCTAGCAGGGCTGTAGGGGCAAGTGCTGTTACACAAACACATACAAAGCTACCCCAGGTAGCCTCTAGCAGGGCTGTAGGGGCAAGTGCTGTTACACAAACACAGACAAAGCTACCTTAGGTAGCCTCTCGCAGGGCTGTAGGGGCAAGTGCTCTCACACAGATACAAACAAAGCTAACCCAGATAAATTCTAGCAGGGCTGTCGGGGCAAGTGCTGTCAAAACATACATAGACAAAGCTACCCCAGGTAGTCTCTAGCGGGGCTGTAGGGGCAAGTGCTCTCATACACAGACACAGACAAAGCTACCCCAGGTACCCTCTAGCAATGCTGTAGGGGCAAGTGCTATTACACAAACACAGACAAAGCTACCCCAGGTAGCCTCTAGCAGGGCTATAGGAGCAAGTGCTGTTACACAAACACAGACAAAGCTACCTTAGGTAGCCTCTCGCAGGGCTGTAGGGGCAAGTGCTGCCACACAGATACAAAAAAGCTAACCCAGATAAATTCTAGCAGGGCTGTAGGGGCAAGTGCTGTCAAAACATACATAGACAAACCTACCCCAGGTAGCCTCTAGCTGGTTGTCGGGGCAAATGTTGTCACAGAGACACAGACAAAGCTACCCCAGGTAGATTCTTTCTGGTTGTAGGGGCAAGTGCTGTGAGCAATAGCGCCTATGAAGGCTACCGGCACTGTGGCTACACACACAGAGGGAGTGGGTGGCCAGCACCACCACGCCCGACCGCCTTTGTCTCTCTCCCAGCTCTAGCGATGTTTACAACACCACCACCACCATCACTCCCCACACACACACACAGTGCGCTAACCACTGCACCATCACTCCCCACTCACACACACAGTGCGCTAACCACTGCACCACCACTCCCCACTCAGACACACAATGCCCTAACCACTGCTCCACCACTCCCCACTCACACAGAGTGCGCTAACCACTGCACCACCACTCCCCACTCACACACAGTGCGCTAACCACTGCACCACCACTCACACACAGTGCGCTAACCACTGCACCACCACTCCCCACACACTCAACGTGCGCTAACCACTGCACCACCACTCCCCCCACACAAATTTTTTCGTGACTCAATGCTGCCCTCTTGTGGTAAAAAACTAGAATTTCACTCACAAACTCACCCACTCACCCACCCATTCATCCAGACAAAGCTACCCCACGTAGCCTCTAGCTGGTTGTAGGGGCAAGTGCTGTTCCACAGACACTGACAAAGCTACCCCAGGTAGCCTTTGGCAGAGCTGTAGGGGCAAGTGCTGTTACATAGACACAGACAAAGGTACCCCATGGAGCCTCTAGCGGGGCTGTAGGGGCAAGTGCTCTCATACACAGACACAGACACAGCTACCCCAGGTACCCTCTAGCAATGCTATAGGGGCAAGTGCTGTTACACAAACACAGAAAAAGCTACCCCAGGTAGCCTCTAGCAGGGCTTTAGGGGCAAGTGCTGTTACACAAGCACAGACAAAGCTACCTTAGGTAGCCTCTCGCAGGGCTGTAGGGGCAATTGCTGCCACACAGATAAAAAAAGCTAACCCAGATAAATTCTAGCAGGGCTGTAGGGGCAAGTGCTGTCAAAACATACATAGACAAAGCTACACCAGGTAGCCTCTAGCTGGTTGTCGGGGCAAATGTTGTCACAGAGACACAGACAAAGCTACCCCAGGTAGACTCTTTCTGGTTGTAGGGGCAAGTGCTTTGAGCAATAGCACCTATGAAGGCTACCGGCACTGTGGCTACACACACAGGGAGTGGGTGGCCAGCACCACAACGCCCGACCGACTTTGTCTCTCTCCCAGTTCTAGCGATGTTTACAACACCACCACCACCATCACTCCCCACACACACACACACACAGTGCACTAACCACTGCACCATCACTCCCCACTCACACACACATTGCCCTAACCACTGCTCCACCACTCCCCACTCACACACAGTGCGCTAACCACTGCACCACCACTCCCCACTCACACACAGTGCGCTAACCACTGCACCACCACTCCCCACACACACTCAACGTGCGCTAACCACTGCACCACCACTCCCCCCACACAAATTATGTCGCGACTCAATGCTGCCCTCTTGTGGTAAAAACTAGAATCTCACTCACCAACTCACCCCCTCACTCAACCACCCACCCACTCATCCAGACAAAGCTACCCCAGGTAGCCTCTAGCTGGCTGTGGGGGCAAGTGCTGTTCCACAGACACTGACAAAGCTACCCCAGGTAGCCTTTGGCAGGGCTGTAGGGGCAAGTGCTTTTACATAGACACAGACAAAGCTACCCCAGGTAGCCTCTAGCGCGGCAGTAGAGGCTAGTGCTGTTACACACAGAGAAAGCTACCCCGGGTAGCCTCTAGCAGGGCTGTAGGGGCAAGTGCTGTTACACAAACACAGAAAAAGCTACCTTAGGTAGCCTCTCGCAGGGCTGTAGGGGCAAGTGCTCTCACACAGATACATACAAAGCTAACCCAGATAAATTCTAGCAGGGCTGACGGGGCAAATGCTGTCAAAACATACATAGACAAAGTTACCCCAGGTAGCCTCTAGCGGGGCTGTAGGGGCAAGTGCTCTCATACACAGACACAGAGAAAGCTACCCCAGGTACCCTTTAGCAATGCTGTAGGGGCAAGTGCTGTTACACAAACACAGACAAAGCTTCCCCAGGTAGACTCTTTCTGGTTGTAGGGGCAAGTGCTTTGAGCAATAGCACCTATGAAGGCTACCAGCACTGTGGCTACACACACAGAGGGAGTGGGTGGCCAGCACCACCACGCCCGACCGCCTTTGTCTCTCTCCCAGTTCTAGCGATGTTTACAACACCACCATCACTCCCCACACACACACACAGTGCGCTAACCACTGTATCATCACTCCCCACTCACACACACAGTGCGCTAACCACTGCACCACCACTCCCCTCTCAGACACACAATGCGCTAACCACTGCACCACCACTCCCCACTCACACACAGTGCGCTAACCACTGCACCACCACTCCCCACTCAGACACACAATGCCTTAAGCACTGCTCCACCACTCCCCACTCACATACAGTGCGCTAACCACTGCACCACCACTCCCCACTCACACACAGTGCGCTAACCACTGCACCACCACTCCCCACACACACACAGTGTGCTAACCACTGCACCACCACTCCCCACTCACACACTGCGCTAACCACTGCACCACCACTCCCCACTCACACACAGTGCGCTAACCACTGCACCACCACTCCGCACACACACTCAACGTGCGCTAACCACTGTACCACCGCTCCTCCCACACAAATTATTTCGCGACTCACTGCTGCCCTCTTGTGGTACAAAACTAGAATCTCACTCACCAACTCACCCACTCACCCACCCACCCATTCATCCAGACAAAGCTACCCCACGTAGCCTCTAGCTGGTTGTAGGGGCAAGTGCTGTTCCACAGACACTGACAAAGCTACCCCAGGTAGCCTTTGGCAGGGCTGTAGGGGCAAGTGCTGTTACATAGACACAGACAATGGTACCCCAGGTAGCCTCTAGCGGGGCTGTAGGGGCAAGTGCTCTCACACAGATACAAACAAAGCTAACCCAGATAAATTCTAGCAGGGCTGTCGGGGCAAGTGCTGTCAAAACATACTTAGACAAAGCTACCCCAGGTAGCCTCTAGCGGTGCTGTAGGGGCAAGTGCTCTCATACACAGACACAGACAAATCTACCCTAGGTACCCTCTAGCAATGCTGTAGGGGCAAGTGCTGTTACACAAACACAGACAAAGCTACACCAGGTAGCCTCTAGCAGGGCTATAGGGGCAAGTGCTGTTACACAAACACAGACAAAGCTACCTTAGGTAGCCTCTCGCAGGGCTGTAGGGGCAATTGCTGCCACACAGATACAAAAAAGCTAACCCAGATAAATACTAGCAGTGCTGTAGGGGCAAGTGCTGTCAAAACATACATAGACAAAGCTACCCCAGGTAGCCTCTAGCTGGTTGTCGGGGCAAATGTTGTCACAGAGACACAGACAAAGCTACCCCAGGTAGAATCTTTCTGGTTGTAGGGACAAGTGCTTTGAGCAATAGCACCTATGAAGGCTACCGTCACAGTGACTACACACACAGAGGGAGTGGGTGGCCACCACCACCACGCCCGACCCCCTTTGTCTCTCTCCCAGTTCTAGCGATGTTTACAACACCACCACCACCATCACTCCCCACACACACACACAGTGCGCTAACCACTGCACCATCATTCCCCACTCACACACACAGTGCGCTAACCACTGCACCACCACTCCCCACTCAGACACACAATGCCCTAACCACTGCTCCACCACTCCCCACTCACATACAGTGCGCTAACCACTGCACCACCACTCCCCACTCACACACAGTGCGCTAACCACTGCACCACCACTCCCCACACACACACAGTGCGCTAACCACTGCACCACCACTCCCCACTCACACACAGTGCGCTAACCACTGCACCACCACTCCCCACTCACACACAGTGCGCTAACCACTGCACCACCACTCCGCACACACACTCAACGTGCGCTAACCACTGCACCACCGCTCCTCCCACACAAATTATTTCGCGACTCACTGCTGCCCTCTTGTGGTACAAAACTAGAATCTCACTCACCAACTCACCCACTCACCCTCCCACCCATTCATCCAGACAAAGCTACCCCACGTAGCCTCTAGCTGGTTGTAGGGGCAAGTGCTGTTCCACAGACACTGACAAAGCTACCCCCGGTAGCCTTTGGCAGGGCTGTAGGGGCAAGTGCTGTTACATAGACACAGACAAAGGTACCCCAGGTAGCCTCTAGCGGGGCTGTAGGGGCAAGTGCTCTCACACAGATACAAACAAAGCTAACCCAGATAAATTCTAGCAGGGCTGTCGGGGCAAGTGCTGTCAAAACATACATAGACAAAGTTACCCCAGGTAGCCTCTAGCGGGGCTGTAGGGGCAAGTGCTCTCATACACAGACACAGACAAAGCTACCCCAGGTACCCTCTAGCAATGCTGTAGGGGCAAGTGCTGTTACACAAACACAGACAAAGCTACCCCAGGTAGCCTCTATGAGGGCTAAAAGGGGCAAGTGCTGTTACACAAACACAGACAAAACTACCTTGGGTAGCCTCTCGCAGGGCTGTAGGGGCAATTGCTGCCACACAGATACAAAAAAGCTAACCCAGATAAATTCTAGCAGTGCTGTAGGGGCAAGTGCTGTCAAAACATACATAGACAAAGCTACCCCAGGTAGCCTCTAGCTGGTTGTCGGGGCAAATGTTGTCACAGCGACACAGACAAAGCTACCCCAGGTAGAATCTTTCTGGTTGTAGGGGCAAGTGCTTTGAGCAATAGCACCTATGAAGGCTACCGTCACTGTGGCTACACACACAGAGGGAGTGGGTGGCCAGCACCACCACGCCCGACCGCCTTTGTCTCTCTCCCAGTTCTAGTGATGTTTACAACACCACCACCACCATCACTCCCCACACACACACACACAGTGCGCTAACCACTGCACCATCACTCCCCACTCACACACACAGTGCGCTAACCACTGCACCACCACTCCCCACTCAGACACACAATGCCCTAACCACTGCTCCACCACTCCCCACTCACACAGAGTGCGCTAACCACTGCACGAACCACTTCCCACTCACACACAGTGCGCTAACCACTGCACCACCACTCCCCACACACACTCAACGTGCGCTAACCACTGCACCACCACTCCCAACACACAAATTATTTCGCGACTCAATGCTGCCCTCTTGTGGTAAAAAACTAGAATCTCACTCACCAACTCACCCACTCACCCACCCACCCATTCATCCAGACAAAGCTACCCCACGTAGCCTCTAGCTGGTTGTAGGGGCAAGTGCTGTTCCACAGACACTGACAAAGCTACCCCAGGTAGCCTTTGGCAGGGCTGTAGGGGCAAGTGCTGTGAGCAATAGCACCTATGAAGGCTACCGGCACTGTGGCTACACACACAGAGGGAGTGGGTGGCCAGCACCACCACGCCCGACCGCCTTTGTCTCTCTCCCAGTTCGAGCGATGTTTACAACACCACCACCACCATCACTCCCCACACACACACACAGTGCGCTAACCACTGCACCATCACTCCCCACTCACACACACAGTGCGCTAACCACTGCACCACCACTCCCCACTCAGACACACAATGCCCTAACCACTGCTCCACCACTCCCCACTCACACAGAGTGCGATAACCACTGCACCACCACTCCCCACTCACACACAGTGCGCTAACCACTGCACCACCACTCCCCACTCAGACACACAATGCCCTAACCACTGCTCCACCACTCCCCACTCACACAGAGTGCGCTAACCACTGCACCACCACTCCCCACTCACACACAGTGCGCTAACCACTGCACCACCACTCCCCACTCACACACAGTGCGCTAACCACTGCACCACCACTCCGCACACACACTCAACGTGCGCTAACCACTGCACCACCGCTCCTCCCACACAAATTATTTCGCGACTCACTGCTGCCCTCTTGTGGTACAAAACTAGAATCTCACTCACCAACTCACCCACTCACCCACCCACCCATTCATCCAGACAAAGCTACCCCACGTAGCCTCTAGCTGGTTGTAGGGGCAAGTGCTGTTCCACAGACACTGACAAAGCTACCCCAGGTAGCCTTTGGCAGGGCTGTAGGGGCAAGTGCTGTTACATAGACACAGACAAAGGTACCCCAGGTAGCCTCTAGCGGGGCTGTAGGTGCAAGAGCTCTCATACAGATACAAACAAAGCTAACCCAGATAAATTCTAGCAGGGCTGTCGGGCAGGTGCTGTCAAAACATACATAGACAAAGCTACCCCAGGTAGCCTCTAGCCGGGCTGTAGGGGCAAGTGCTCTCATACACAGACACAGACAAAGCTACCCCAGGTACCCTCTAGCAATGCTGTAGGGGCAAGTGCTGTTACACAAACACAGACAAAGCTACCCCAGGTAGCCTCTATGAGGGCTAAAAGGGGCAAGTGCTGTTACACAAACACAGACAAAACTACCTTGGGTAGCCTCTCGCAGGGCTGTAGGGGCAATTGCTGCCACACAGATACAAAAAAGCTAACCCAGATAAATTCTAGCAGTGCTGTAGGGGCAAGTGCTGTCAAAACATACATAGACAAAGCTACCCCAGGTAGCCTCTAGCTGGTTGTCGGGGCAAATGTTGTCACAGCGACACAGACAAAGCTACCCCAGGTAGAATCTTTCTGGTTGTAGGGGCAAGTGCTTTGAGCAATAGCACCTATGAAGGCTACCGTCACTGTGGCTACACACACAGAGGGAGTGGGTGGCCAGCACCACCACGCCCGACCGCCTTTGTCTCTCTCCCAGTTCTAGCGATGTTTACAACACCACCACCACCATCACTCCCCACACACACACACACAGTGCGCTAACCACTGCACCATCACTCCCCACTCACACAAACAGTGCGCTAACCACTGCACCACCACTCCCCACTCAGACACACAATGCCCTAACCACTGCTCCACCACTCCCCACTCACACAGAGTGCGCTAACCACTGCACCACCACTCCCACTCACACACAGTGCGCTAACCACTGCACCACCACTCACACACAGTGCGCTAACCACTGCACCACCACTCCCCACACACTCAACGTGCGCTAACCACTGCACCACCACTCCCCGGGGGACGGCCCGGGGGACGGCCCGGGGGACGGCCCGGGGGACGGCCCGGGGGACGGCCCGGGGGACGCCCGGGGGACGGCCCGGGGGACGGCCCGGGGGACGGCCCGGGGGACGGCCCGGGGGACGGCCCGGGGGACGGCCCGGGGGACGGCCCGGGGGACGGCCCGGGGACCGGCCCGGGGACCGGCCCGGGGACCGGCCCGGGGGACTGGCCCGGGGGACGGCCCGGGGGACGGCCCGGGGGACGGCCCGGGGGAAGGCCCGGGGACCGGCCCGGGGGACGGCCCGGGGACCGGCCCGGGGACCGGCCCGGGGACCGGCCCGGGGACCGGCCCGGGGACCGGCCCGGGTGACGGCCCGGGTGACGGCCCGGGTGACGGCCCGGGGACCGGCCCGGGTGACGGCCCGGGTGACGGCCCGGGGGACGGCCCCGGGGGACGGCCCGGGGGACGGCCCGGGGGACGGCCCGGGGGACGGCCCGGGGGACGGGCCGGGGGACGGGCCGGGGGACGGCCCGGGGGACGGCCCGGGGGACGGCCCGGGGGACGGCCCGGGGGACGGCCCGGGGACGGCCCGGGGGACGGCCCGGGGGACGGCCCGGGGGACGGCCCGGGGGACGGCCCGGGGGACGGCCCGGGGGACGGCCCGGGGGACGGCCCGGGGGACGGCCCGGGGGACGGCCCGGGGGACGGCCCCGGGGGACGGGCCCGGGGGACGGCCCGGGGGACGGCCCGGGGGACGGCCCGGGGGACGGCCCGGGGGACGGCCCGGGGGACGGCCCGGGGGACGGCCCGGGGGACGGCCCGGGGGACGGCCCGGGGGACGGCCCGGGGGACGGCCCGGGGGACGGCCCGGGGGACGGCCCGGGGGACGGCCCGGGGGACGGCCCGGGGGACGGCCCGGGGGACGGCCCGGGGACGGCCCGGGGGACGGCCCGGGGGACGGCCCGGGGGACGGCCCGGGGGACGGCCCGGGGGACGGCCCGGGGGACGGCCCGGGGACGGCCCGGGACCGGCCCGGGGACCGGCCCGGGGACCGGCCCGGGGGACGGCCCGGGGGACGGCCCGGGGGACGGCCCGGGGGACGGCCCGGGGGACGGCCCGGGGGACGGCCCGGGGGACGGCCCGGGGGACGGCCCGGGGGAAGGCCCGGGGACCGGCCCGGGGACGGCCCGGGGACCGGCCCGGGGACCGGCCCGGGGACCGGCCCGGGGACCGGCCCGGGGACCGGCCCGGGTGACGGCCCGGGTGACGGCCCGGGTGACGGCCCGGGGACCGGCCCGGGTGACGGCCCGGGTGACGGCCCGGGTGACGGCCCGGGGGACGGCCCGGGGGACGGCCCGGGGGACGGCCCGGGGGACGGCCCGGGGGACGGCCCGGGGGACGGCCCGGGGGACGGCCCGGGGGACGGCCCGGGGGACGGCCCGGGGGACGGCCCGGGGGACGGCCCGGGGGACGGCCCGGGGGACGCCCGGGGGACGGCCCGGGGGACGGCCCGGGGGACGGCCCGGGGGACGGCCCGGGGGACGGCCCGGGGGACGGCCCGGGGGACGGCCCGGGGGACGGCCCGGGGGACGGCCCGGGGGACGGCCCGGGGGACGGCCCGGGGGACGGCCCGGGGGACGGCCCGGGGGACGGCCCGGGGGACGGCCCGGGGGACGGCCCGGGGGACGGCCCGGGGGACGGCCCGGGGGACGGCCCGGGGGACGGCCCGGGGGACGGCCCGGGGGACGGCCCGGGGGACGGCCCGGGGGACGGCCCGGGGGACGGCCCGGGGGACGGCCCGGGGGACGGCCCGGGGGACGGCCCGGGGACGGCCCGGGGGACGGCCCGGGGGACGGCCCGGGGGACGGCCCGGGGACGGCCCGCGGGACGGCCCGGGACGGCCCGGGGGACGGCCCGGGGGACGGCCCGGGGGACGGCCCGGGGGACGGCCCGGGGGACGGCCCGGGGGACGGCCCGGGGGACGGCCCGGGGGACGGCCCGGGGGACGGCCCGGGGGACGGCCCGGGGGACGGCCCGGGGGACGGCCCGGGGACGGCCCGGGGGACGGCCCGGGGGACGGCCCGGGGGACGGCCCGGGGGACGGCCCGGGGGACGGCCCGGGGGACGGCCCGGGGGACGGCCCCGGGGACGGCCCGGGGGACGGCCCGGGGGACGGCCCGGGGGACGGCCCGGGGGACGGCCCGGGGGACGGCCCGGGGACCGGCCCGGGGACCGGCCAGGGGACCGGCCCGGGGGACGGCCCGGGGGACGGCCCGGGGGACGGCCCGGGGGACGGCCCGGGGGACGGCCCGGGGGACGGCCCGGGGGACGGCCCGGGGGACGGCCCGGGGGAAGGCCCGGGGACCGGCCCGGGGGACGGCCCGGGGACCGGCCCGGGGACCGGCCGGGGACCGGCCGGGGACCGGCCCGGGTGACGGCCCGGGTGACCGGCCCGGGTGACGGCCCGGGGGACGGCCCGGGGGACGGCCCGGGGGACGGCCCCGGGGGACGGCCCGGGGGACGGCCCGGGGGACGGCCCGGGGGACGGCCCGGGGGACGGCCCGGGGGACGGCCCGGGGGACGGCCCGGGGGACGGCCCGGGGGACGGCCCGGGGGACGGCCCGGGGACGGCCCGGGGGACGGCCCGGGGGACGGCCCGGGGGACGGCCCGGGGGACGGCCCGGGGGACGGCCCGGGTGACGGCCCGGGGGACGGCCCGGGGGACGGCCCGGGGGACGGCCCGGGGGACGGCCCGGGGGACGGCCCGGGGGACGGCCCGGGGGACGGCCCCGGGGGACGGCCCGGGGGACGGCCCGGGGGACGGCCCGGGGGACGGCCCGGGGGACGGCCCGGGGACCGGCCCGGGACCGGCCCGGGGACCGGCCCGGGGGACGGCCCGGGGGACGGCCCGGGGGACGGCCCGGGGGACGGCCCGGGGGACGGCCCGGGGGACGGCCCGGGGACCGGCCCGGGGACCGGCCCGGGGACCGGCCCGGGGGACGGCCCGGGGGACGGCCCGGGGGACGGCCCGGGGGACGGCCCGGGGGAAGGCCCGGGACCGGCCCGGGGGACGGCCCGGGACCGGCCCGGGGACGGCCCGGGGACCGGCCCGGGGACCGGCCCGGGGACCGGCCCGGGTGACGGCCCGGGTGACGGCCCGGGTGACGGCCCGGGTGACGGCCCGGGTGACGGCCCGGGGGACGGCCCGGGGGACGGCCCGGGGGACGGCCCGGGGGACGGCCCGGGGGACGGCCCGGGGGACGGCCCGGGGGACGGCCCGGGGGACGGCCCGGGGGACGGCCCGGGGGACGGCCCGGGGGACGGCCCGGGGGACGGCCCGGGGGACGGCCCGGGGGACGGCCCGGGGGACGGCCCGGGGGACGGCCCGGGGGACGGCCCGGGGGACGGCCCGGGGGACGGCCCGGGGGACGGCCCGGGGGACGGCCCGGGGGACGGCCCGGGGGACGGCCCGGGGGACGGCCCGGGGGACGGCCCGGGGGACGGCCCGGGGGACGGCCCGGGGGACGGCCCGGGGGACGGCCCGGGGGACGGCCCGGGGGACGGCCCGGGGGACGGCCCGGGGGACGGCCCGGGGACGGCCCGGGGGACGGCCCGGGGGACGGCCCGGGGGACGGCCCGGGGGACGGCCCGGGGGACGGCCCCGGGGACGGCCCGGGGGACGGCCCGGGGGACGGCCCGGGGGACGGCCCGGGGGACGGCCCGGGGGACGGCCCGGGGGACGGCCCGGGGGACGGCCCGGGGGACGGCCCGGGGACCGGCCCGGGGACCGGCCCGGGGACCGGCCCGGGGGACGGCCCGGGGGACGGCCCGGGGGACGGCCCGGGGGACGGCCCGGGGGACGGCCCGGGGGACGGCCCGGGGACGGCCCGGGGGACGGCCCGGGGGAAGGCCCGGGGACCGGCCCGGGGGACGGCCCGGGGACCGGCCCGGGGACCGGCCCGGGGACCGGCCCGGGGACCGGCCCGGGTGACGGCCCGGGTGACGGCCCGGGTGACGGCCCGGGGACCGGCCCGGGTGACGGCCCGGGTGACGGCCCGGGGGACGGCCCGGGGGACGGCCCGGGGGACGGCCCGGGGGACGGCCCGGGGGACGGCCCGGGGGACGGCCCGGGGACGGCCCGGGGGACGGCCCGGGGGACGGCCCGGGGGACGGCCCGGGGGACGGCCCGGGGGACGGCCCGGGGGACGGCCCGGGGGACGGCCCGGGGGACGGGCCCGGGGGACGGCCCGGGGGACGGCCCGGGGGACGGCCCGGGGGACGGCCCGGGGGACGGCCCGGGGGACGGCCCGGGGGACGGCCCGGGGACGGCCCGGGGGACGGCCCGGGGGACGGCCCGGGGGACGGCCCGGGGGACGGCCCGGGGAACGGCCCGGGGGACGGCCCGGGGGACGGCCCGGGGGACGGCCCGGGGGACGGCCCGGGGGACGGCCCGGGGGACGGCCCGGGGGACGGCCCGGGGGACGGCCCGGGGGACGGCCCGGGGGACGGCCCGGGGGACGGCCCGGGGGACGGCCCGGGGGACGGCCCGGGGGACGGCCCGGGGGACGGCCCCGGGGACGGCCCGGGGGACGGCCCGGGGGACGGCCCGGGGGACGGCCCGGGGGACGGCCCGGGGACCGGCCCGGGGACCGGCCCGGGGACCGGCCCGGGGGACGGCCCGGGGGACGGCCCGGGGGACGGCCCGGGGGACGGCCCGGGGGACGGCCCGGGGGACGGCCCGGGGACGGCCCGGGGGACGGCCCGGGGGAAGGCCCGGGGACCGGCCCGGGGGACGGCCCGGGGACCGGCCCGGGGACCGGCCCGGGGACCGGCCCGGGGACCGGCCCGGGTGACGGCCCGGGTGACGGCCCGGGTGACGGCCCGGGGACCGGCCCGGGTGACGGCCCGGGTGACGGCCCGGGGGACGGCCCGGGGGACGGCCCGGGGGACGGCCCGGGGGACGGCCCGGGGACGGCCCGGGGGACGGCCCGGGGGACGGCCCGGGGGACGGCCCGGGGGACGGCCCGGGGGACGGCCCGGGGGACGGCCCGGGGGACGGCCCGGGGGACGGCCCGGGGGACGGCCCGGGGGACGGCCCGGGGGACGGCCCGGGGGACGGCCCGGGGGACGGCCCGGGGGACGGCCCGGGGGACGGCCCGGGGGACGGCCCGGGGGACGGCCCGGGGGACGGCCCGGGGGACGGCCCGGGGGACGGCCCGGGGGACGGCCCGGGGGACGGCCCGGGGGACGGCCCGGGGGACGGCCCGGGGACGGCCCGGGGGACGGCCCGCGGGACGGCCCGGGGGACGGCCCGGGGGACGGCCCGGGGGACGGCCCGGGGGACGGCCCGGGGGACGGCCCGGGGGACGGCCCGGGGGACGGCCCGGGGGACGGCCCGGGGGACGGCCCGGGGGACGGCCCGGGGGACGGCCCGGGGGACGGCCCGGGGGACGGCCCGGGGGACGGCCCGGGGGACGGCCCGGGGGACGGCCCGGGGGACGGCCCGGGGGACGGCCCGGGGGACGGCCCGGGGGACGGCCCGGGGGACGGCCCGGGGGACGGCCCCGGGGACGGCCCGGGGGACGGCCCGGGGACGGCCCGGGGGACGGCCCGGGGGACGGCCCGGGGGACGGCCCGGGACCGGCCCGGGGACCGGCCCGGGGACCAGCCCGGGGACGGCCCGGGGGACGGCCCGGGGGACGGCCCGGGGGACGGCCCGGGGGACGGCCCGGGGGACGGCCCGGGGACGGCCCGGGGGACGGCCCGGGGGAAGGCCCGGGGACCGGCCCGGGGGACGGCCCGGGGACCGGCCCGGGGACCGGCCCGGGGACCGGCCCGGGGACCGGCCCGGGGACCGGCCCGGGTGACGGCCCGGGTGACGGCCCGGGTGACGGCCCGGGGGACGGCCCGGGGGACGGCCCGGGGGACGGCCCGGGGGACGGCCCGGGGGACGGCCCGGGGACGGCCCGGGGGACGGCCCGGGGGACGGCCCGGGGGACGGCCCGGGGGACGGCCCGGGGGACGGCCCGGGGGACGGCCCGGGGGACGGCCCGGGGGACGGCCCGGGGGACGGCCCGGGGGACGGCCCGGGGGACGGCCCGGGGGACGGCCCGGGGGACGGCCCGGGGGACGGCCCGGGGGACGGCCCGGGGACGGCCCGGGGGACGGCCCGGGGGACGGCCCGGGGGACGGCCCGGGGGACGGCCCGGGGGACGGCCCGGGGGACGGCCCGGGGGACGGCCCGGGGGACGGCCCGGGGGACGGCCCGGGGGACGGCCCGGGGGACGGCCCGGGGGACGGCCCCGGGGACGGCCCGGGGGACGGCCCGGGGGACGGCCCGGGGACGGCCCGGGGACGGCCCGGGGGACGGCCCGGGGGACGGCCCGGGGACCGGCCCGGGGACCGGCCCGGGGACCGGCCCGGGGGACGGCCCGGGGGACGGCCCGGGGGACGGCCCGGGGGACGGCCCGGGGGACGGCCCGGGGGACGGCCCGGGGACCGGCCCGGGGACCGGCCCGGGGACCGGCCCGGGGGACGGGCCCGGGGGACGGCCCGGGGGACGGCCCGGGGGACGGCCCGGGGGAAGGCCCGGGGACCGGCCCGGGGGACGGCCCGGGGACCGGCCCGGGGACCGGCCCGGGGACCGGCCCGGGGACCGGCCCGGGGACCGGCCCGGGTGACGGCCCGGGTGACGGCCCGGGTGACGGCCCGGGTGACGGCCCGGGTGACGGCCCGGGTGACGGCCCGGGGGACGGCCCGGGGGACGGCCCGGGGGACGGCCCGGGGGACGGCCCGGGGGACGGCCCGGGGGACGGCCCGGGGGACGGCCCGGGGGACGGCCCGGGGGACGGCCCAAGGGACGGCCCGGGGGACGGCCCGGGGGACGGCCCGGGGGACGGCCCGGGGGACGGCCCGGGGGACGGCCCGGGGGACGGCCCGGGGGGACGGCCCGGGGGACGGCCCGGGGGACGGCCCGGGGGACGGCCCGGGGGACGGCCCGGGGGACGGCCCGGGGGACGGCCCGGGGGACGGCCCGGGGGACGGCCCGGGGGACGGCCCGGGGGACGGCCCGGGGGACGGCCCGGGGGACGGCCCGGGGGACGGCCCGGGGGACGGCCCGGGGACGGCCCGGGGACGGCCCGGGGGACGGCCCGGGGGACGGCCCGGGGGACGGCCCGGGGGACGGCCCGGGGGACGGCCCGGGGGACGGCCCGGGGGACGGCCCGGGGGACGGCCCGGGGGACGGCCCGGGGGACGGCCCGGGGGACGGCCCGGGGGACGGCCCGGGGGACGGCCCGGGGGACGGCCCCGGGGACGGCCCGGGGGACGGCCCGGGGGACGGCCCGGGGGACGGCCCGGGGGACGGCCCGGGGGACGGCCCGGGGGACGGCCCGGGGGACGGCCCGGGGACCGGCCCGGGGACCGGCCCGGGGACCGGCCCGGGGGACGGCCCGGGGACGGCCCGGGGGACGGCCCCGGGGGACGGCCCGGGGGACGGCCCGGGGGACGGCCCGGGGGACGGCCCGGGGGACGGCCCGGGGGAAGGCCCGGGGACCGGCCCGGGGGACGGCCCGGGGACCGGCCCGGGGACCGGCCCGGGGACCGGCCCGGGTGACGGCCCGGGTGACGGCCCGGGTGACGGCCCGGGTGACGGCCCGGGGACGGCCCGGGGACGGCCCGGGGGACGGCCCGGGGGACGGCCCGGGGACGGCCCGGGGGACGGCCCGGGGACGGCCCGGGGGACGGCCCGGGGGACGGCCCGGGGGACGGCCCGGGGGACGGCCCGGGGACGGCCCGGGGGACGGCCCGGGGGACGGCCCGGGGACGGCCCGGGGGACGGCCCGGGGGACGGCCCGGGGGACGGCCCGGGGGACGGCCCGGGGGACGGCCCGGGGGACGGCCCGGGGACGGCCCGGGGGACGGCCCGGGGGACGGCCCGGGGGACGGCCCGGGGGACGGCCCGGGGGACGGCCCGGGGGACGGCCCGGGGGACGGCCCGGGGGACGGCCCGGGGGACGGCCCGGGGGACGGCCCGGGGGACGGCCCGGGGGACGGCCCGGGGGACGGCCCGGGGGACGGCCCGGGGGACGGCCCGGGGGACGGCCCGGGGGACGGCCCGGGGGACGGCCCGGGGGACGGCCCGGGGGAACGGCCCGGGGGACGGCCCGGGGGACGGCCCGGGGACGGCCCGGGGGACGGCCCGGGGGACGGCCCGGGGACGGCCCGGGGGACGGCCCGGGGGACGGCCCGGGGGACGGCCCGGGGGACGGCCCGGGGGACGGCCCGGGGGACCGGCCCGGGGGACGGCCCGGGGACGGCCCGGGGGACGGCCCGGGGACGGCCCGGGGGACGGCCCGGGGGACCGGCCCGGCCGGGGACGGCCCGGGGGACGGCCCGGGGACGGGGACGGCCCGGGGGACGGCCCGGGGACGGCCCGGGGGACGGCCCGGGGGACGGCCCGGGGACCGGCCCGGGGACGGCCCGGGGACGGCCCGGGGGACGGCCCGGGGGACGGCCCGGGGGACCCGGGGGACGGCCCGGGGACGGCCCGGGGGACGGCCCGGGGGACGGCCCGGGGGACGGCCCGGGGACGGCCCGGGGACGGCCCGGGGACGGCCCGGGGGACGGCCCGGGGGACGGCCCGGGGACGGCCCGGGGGACGGCCCGGGGGACGGCCCGGGGGACGGCCCGGGGACGGCCCGGGGGACGGCCCGGGGACGGCCCGGGGGACGGCCCGGGGGACGGCCCGGGGGACGGCCCGGGGGACGGCCCGGGGGACGGCCCGGGGGACGGCCCGGGGGACGGGCCCGGGGGACGGCCCGGGGGACGGCCCGGGGGACGGCCGGGGGACGGCCCGGGGGACGGCCCGGGGGACGGCCCGGGGACGGCCCGGGGACGGCCCGGGGGACGGCCCGGGGGACGGCCCGGGGGACGGCCCGGGGGACGGCCCGGGGGACGGCCCGGGGGACGGCCCGGGGGACGGCCCGGGGGACGGCCCGGGGGACGGCCCGGGGACGGCCCGGGGGACGGCCCGGGGGACGGCCCGGGGGACGGCCCGGGGACGGCCCGGGGGACGGCCCGGGGACGGCCGGGGGACGGCCCGGGGGACGGCCCGGGGGACGGCCCGGGGGACGGCCCGGGGGGACGGCCCGGGGGACGGCCCGGGGGACGCCCGGGGACGGCCCGGGGGACCGGCCCGGGGACGGCCCGGGGACGGCCCGGGGGACGGCCCGGGGGACGGCCCGGGGGACGGCCCGGGGGACGGCCCGGGGGACGGCCCGGGGGACGGCCCGGGGGACGGCCCGGGGGACGGCCCGGGGACGGCCCGGGGACCGGCCCGGGGGACGGCCCGGGGACGGCCCGGGGACCGCCCGGGGACGGCCCGGGGACGGCCCGGGGGACGGCCCGGGGGACGGCCCGGGGGACGGCCCGGGGACGGCCCGGGGGACGGCCCGGGGGACGGCCCGGGGGACGGCCCGGGGGACGGCCCGGGGACGGCCCGGGGACGGCCCGGGGACGGCCCGGGGGACGGCCCGGGGGACGGCCCGGGGGACGGCCCGGGGACCGGCCCGGGGACGGCCCGGGGACCGGCCCGGGGGACGGCCCGGGGGACGGCCCGGGGGACGGCCCGGGGGACGGCCCGGGGGACGGCCCGGGGGACGGCCCGGGGGACGGCCCGGGGACGGCCCGGGAGGCACGGGGACGGCCCGGGGACGGCCCGGGGACCGGCCCGGGGGACGGCCCGGGGACCGGCCCGGGGGACGGCCCGGGGGACGGCCCGGGGGACGGCCCGGGGACGGCCCGGGGGACGGCCCGGGGGACGGCCCGGGGGACGGCCCGGGGGACGGCCCGGGGGACGGCCCGGGGACGGCCCGGGGACGGCCCGGGGACCGGCCCGGGGACCGGCCCGGGGACCGGCCCGGGGACGGCCCGGGTGACGGCCCGGGTGACGGCCCGGGGGACGGCCCGGGGGACGGCCCGGGGGACGGCCCGGGGGACGGCCCGGGGGACGGCCCGGGGGACGGCCCGGGGGACGGCCCGGGGGACGGCCCGGGGGACGGCCCGGGGGACGGCCCGGGGGACGGCCCGGGGACGGCCCGGGGGACGGCCCGGGGGACCGCGGCCCGGGGGACGGCCCGGGGGACGGCCCGGGGGACGGCCCGGGGGACGGCCCGGGGGACGGCCCGGGGGACGGCCCGGGGGACGGCCCGGGGGACGGCCCGGGGGACGGCCCGGGGGACGGCCCGGGGGACGGCCCGGGGACGGCCCGGGGGACGGCCCGGGGGACGGCCCGGGGGACGGCCCGGGGGACGCGGAGCCCCGGGGGACGGCCCGGGGGACGGCCCGGGGACGGCCCGGGGGACGGCCCGGGGGACGGCCGGGGGACGGCCCGGGGGACGGCCCGGGGGACGGCCCGGGGGACGGCCCGGGGGACGGCCCGGGGGACGGCCCGGGGGACGGCCCGGGGGACGGCCCGGGGGACCGGCCCGGGGGACGGCCCGGGGGACGGCCCGGGGGACGGCCCGGGGACGGCCCGGGGGACGGCCCGGGGGACGGCCCGGGGGACGGCCCGGGGGACGGCCCGGGGGACGGCCCGGGGGACGGCCCGGGGGAAGGCCGGGGACGGCCCGGGGGACGGCCCGGGACGGCCCGACCGGCCCGGGGACCGGCCCGGGGGACGGCCCGGGGACCGGCCCGGGGGACGGCCGGGCGGCCGTGACGGGCCCGGGTGACGGCCCGGGTGACGGCCCGGGTGACGGCCCGGGGGACGGCCCGGGGGACGGCCCGGGGGACGGCCCGGGGGACGGCCCGGGGGACGGCCCGGGGGACGGCCCGGGGGACGGCCCGGGGGACGGCCCGGGGGACGGCCCGGGGGACGGCCCGGGGGACGGCCCGGGGACGGCCCGGGGGACGGCCCGGGGGACGGCCCGGGGGACGGCCGGGGGACGGCCCGGGGACGGCCCGGGGACGGCCCGGGGGACGGCCCGGGGACGGCCCGGGGACGGCCCGGGGGACGGCCCGGGGGACGGCCCGGGGGACGGCCCGGGGGACGGCCCGGGGGACGGCCCGGGGGACGGCCCGGGGGACGGCCCGGGGGACGGCCCGGGGGACGGCCGGGGGACGGCCCGGGGGACGGCCCGGGGGACGGCCCGGGGGACGGCCCGGGGGACGGCCGGGGGACGGCCCGGGGGACGGCCCGGGGGACGGCCCGGGGGACGGCCCGGGGGACGGCCCGGGGGACGGCCCGGGGGACGGCCCGGGGGACGGCCCGGGGGACGGCCCGGGGGACGGCCCGGGGGACGGCCCGGGGGACGGCCCGGGGGACGGCCCGGGGGACGGCCCGGGGGACGGCCCGGGGGACGGCCCGGGGGACGGCCCGGGGGACGGCCCGGGGGACGGCCCGGGGGACGGCCCGGGGGACGGCCCGGGGGACGGCCCGGGGGACGGCCCGGGGGACGGCCCGGGGGACGGCCCGGGGGACGGCCCGGGGGACGGCCGGGGGACGGCCCGGGGGACGGCCCGGGGGACGGCCCGGGGGACGGCCCGGGGGACGCCCGGGGGACGGCCCGGGGGACGGCCCCGGGGGACGGCCCGGGGGACGGCCCGGGGGACGGCCCGGGGGACGGCCCGGGGGACGGCCCCGGGGGACGGCCCGGGGGACGGCCCGGGGGAACGGCCCGGGGGACGGCCCGGGGGACGGCCCGGGGGACGGCCCGGGGGACGGCCCGGGGGACGGCCCGGGGGACGGCCCGGGGGACGGCCCGGGGGACGGCCCGGGGGACGGCCCGGGGGACGGCCCGGGGGACGGCCGGGGGGACGGCCCGGGGGACGGCCCGGGGGACGGCCCGGGGACGGCCCGGGGACGGCCGGGGGGACGGCCCGGGGGACCCCGGGGGACGGCCCGGGGGACGGCCCGGGGGACGGCCCGGGGGACGGCCCGGGGGACGGCCCGGGGACGGCCCGGGGGACGGCCCGGGGGACGGCCCGGGGGACGGCCCGGGGGACGGCCCGGGGACGGCCCGGGGGACGGCCCGGGGGACGGCCCGGGGGACGGCCCGGGGGACGGCCCGGGGGACGGCCCGGGGGACGGCCCGGGGGACGGCCCGGGGGACGGCCCGGGGACGGCCCGGGGGACGGCCCGGGGGACGGCCCGGGGGACGGCCCGGGGGGGGGACGGCCCGGGGGACGGCCCGGGGGACGGCCCGGGGGACGGCCCGGGGACGGCCCCGGGGGACGGCCCGGGGGACGGCCCGGGGGACGGCCCGGGGACGGCCCGGGGGACGGCCCGGGGACGGCCCGGGGGACGGCCCGGGGGACGGCCCGGGGGACGGCCCGGGGGACGGCCCGGGGGACGGCCCGGGGGACGGCCCGGGGGACGGCCCGGGGACGGCCCGGGGGACGGCCCGGGGGACGGGCCCGGGGGACGGCCCGGGGGACGGCCCGGGGGACGGCCGGGGACGGCCCGGGGACGGCCCGGGGGACGGCCCGGGGGACGGCCCGGGGGACGGCCCGGGGGACGGCCCGGGGGACGGCCCGGGGGACGGCCCGGGGGACGGCCCGGGGACGGCCCGGGGGACGGGCCCCCGGGGGACGGCCGGGGGACGGCCCGGGGGACGGCCGGGGACGGCCCGG